>NC_082723.1:69277705-69391645 GCF_030144855.1 Hypanus sabinus | reverse complement strand
TGCCAGCATTAGGGATGGACATTAAATGTCAGTATTAGGGATGAACAATAAATGCCTGCAATGTGGATGGACAATAAATGCTGGCATTTTTGTGACATCATCTTTTGAAGATGTCTTGCAGCTGGGGAGGCTTATGCCTATGGTGGAACTTGATGTTTCGATTGTGAACTTACTAATCGTAGTGCCTATATTCATACCCAAACCTTTCTCATCTTTAATAAACAACAAGGATCCCAGCTCTCTAAAGGTGTCAGTCACTGCAGGATTATTAATTCAGAGGCTTGCCTGGGGGCGATGAGGCTATGTTTACATCCTGCCTACATTCATTCAACACACTTATGATTTATACACATTCTGACACACACACATACCGATCAGTGCTGAGACGTCATGGCAGAATTAGGGAATAAGGTTAAAATAACAAGCATCGATATGATTATTAGTTCTTTCATCAATCCACATCAGAAATACGGCAGTCAGCTCAGTTTACACCCACTCCTGTAGCACGGTCTTTGTGTTACAGCTAAAGACATCACAACTTTCTGACTGGGATGACGGAGATAAGGAGAGAGAATGGGAGTGAATAAGTGATTGAAAGAATGGGAGAGAAAGTGGAGGAGAGGGTAGGTGGAGAAGAGAGAGAGTTAGTGTGTGTGTGAGTGAAAGAGAGAGAGGAGGAAGCGAAGCAGGTGGAGAGAGAGAGTCAAGAAATGAAAGAGAGAGGGAAGAAGGGGGAGGAGAGAGAGAGAAGGGAGGGCAGGTGGAGAGAGAGGGAAAGGGGAGGCGAGGAAATGTAGGGACAGACAGAGAATCAGAGAGACACAAACAGAAAGAGACAATCAGAAGGAGAGAGAGGTAGAAAGAGTGTTAGAGAGACAAAGAGACAGATGAAAGGAGAGAGAGAAATGAGAGATTGAGGAGAGAGAGAGATAAAAACAGAGACAGAGGCAGACCAGACAGAGTCAGAGAAAGAGAGGGACAAAAATTTACAGGCAAAAGGAGAAAGAGAAGAGGAACAGTAAATGAGAGACAGGTGGGAGAGAAAGACAGACAGAAGATAGAGAGAGGGAAATGAAAAAGAGGAAGGAAAGATACAAAGCGAATGAGTGTGTGTGTGTGTGTGTGTGTGTGTGTGTGTGAGAGAGAGAGAGAGAGACAGACAGAGAATTAAATGCCGATGTTGTAAGTAAGGTTTGAAATGTTGCAGAAAGAGAGACCAAGATAATCTGCTAAATTGAAGGTGAAACAGGGGCCCAGCCTCATCTTTCAGCCAGGCTTTGCCATCAGTAACACGTTTAGTTGGATGGGTTATTTGATCTGTGCAGCACGCAAAGTTGTCAACTGTACAAGCAAATTACAGTGGGTGATTAATCCACTCGACAGGCTGAAGGTGATTGAGTTAACCTGATTAAGGAACTGATTGTTAAAATGCTCCCATTTCACTCCTTATTAAAGATTCAAGATTAAAATGGTCTGCATATCTTTGACACAGATTGCTGAAGACAACCTAAGTATTTTAATCGCCACTGGGAAATTATTGGCAAGAGTGAACACCACTGCATCTCAGTCGAAGTTATTCAGAGCAGAAGGTCACTGCATGAGCCAAAGATCTGACTCCAGCAGAGAGTACTGTACATGGTTCAGCCCTAACCTACCTTTGGACAGTGGACAGTTAGACAGTGGTCCACCCAGTGCCCATTTTATTAGGTGCACCTGTGCACCTGCTTATTAGATATTGGCTGGTATCTAATCAGCCAATCACGTGGCAGCAACTCAATGCATAAAAGCATGCAGACGTGGTCAAGAGGTTCAGTTGTTGTTCAGACCAAACGTCGGAATGGGCAGGAAATGTGATCTAAGTGACTTTGACCATGGAATGATTGTTGGTGCCAGAAGGAGCAGTTTGATTATTTCAGAAACTGCTGATCTCCTGGGATTTTCATGCACAACAGCCTCTCAAGCATACAGACAACAGTGCAAAAACAAAAAACGTCCAGTGAGCAGTTCTGTGGGTGAAGTGTCTTGTTAATGAGAGAGGTCAGAGGAGAACGGCCAGACCGGTTCAAGCTGACAGGAAGGCAACAGTAACTCAAATAACCACGCGTTACAACAGAGGTGGGCAGAGGAGCATCTCTGAACACACAACATGTCAAACCTTGAGGTGGATGGATAAGGGCTACAGAGGACCACACGTGCACAGGAGAGTAAAGTAGGGGCCCATGAGCGGGTCCATGAGAGCTTCAGCAACCTTAAGTTCCCAGCTGTTATTATTTTGGAGGGCCTGTCCAGGGCCCAGCAGGTAACTGCAATAAGTGCAATCCTTCAGCGTTGTTCTGTTATTTAACAAAACTGCGCCTGATGCTCTGAATCAGTGCTGGCTTCCTGTCATTGTCCCAAATCTATTACTCAGTTAACATCCAGGCGTAAAGTAAGATTAGTTTTGTTCGTCACGTGTAGATCGAAACTTGCTGTGAAATGCGTCATTTTGTGTCAATGACCAACACAGTGTGAGGATGTGCTGGCGGCTGCCCGCAAGTGTTGCTACAGTTCTGGCACCAGTCTGTGGCCTCATCTGCTGCCACAACGGGGCCACACTCAAGTTGGAGCAGTAACACCTGAGACTCCGAATAAGTAGCCACCGACTTGATGGCATAAACATCGCTTTCTTGAACTTCTGGCAATTGCCCCCTCCTCTCCTTCACCATTCTCCATTCCTGTTTCCCTCTCTCACCTCATCTCCTTACCTGCCCATCACCTCTCTCTGGTGCTCCTTCCCTTCCCTTTAGTCCATGGTCATCTGTCCTCTCCTATCAGATTCCCCCTCCTCCAGCCCTTTATCTCTGTCACCAATCAACTTCCCAGCTCTTTTCTTCACCCCACCTTCCAGTTTCACCTATCACCTGCTGCCCTGTACTTCTTCCTCTCAGCTTCTTATTTTGACTCCTTGCCCCTTTCTTTCCAGTCCTGTTGAAGGGTCTCAGCCTGAAACGTCGACTATTCATTCATCTCCACAGATACTGCGTGACCTGCTGAGTTTCTCCAGCATTTAGTGTGTGTTGCTCTGGATTTCCAGCATCTGCAGATTTTCTCCCGCTCTTGTAGAAGTATTCAGCCCCCACCCCTTCGTTCACTTAGTGAGTATTACAACCATGGGCTTTCATCAATTTCGCTGAGAATTTTTATTTGTGAATCACATGCTCCTTTTTTCACAGTGGAACCTAAAACACAGGGAAAATTCTAAAGCATAAAAATCTAAAAGTACAAAAATTGGAAAGCCAGCAGTTCAGAAGTATTCATCTCCCTTTGCTCCGTGCTTAGCTGAACCACTTCTCACAGCGATAACAGCCAGCAGTCTTTCCGGATTATTAGCTTTGCACAAGGTGATGGAGCAAGATTTGCCCATTGCTCAAGCAGTGCCAGGTTAGTTGGGGAGCGATGGTGCACGGCAACCTTGAGGTCTTGCCAGAGATGTTCGATCAGGTTAAGGTCAGGACTCTGACTGGGCCACTCAAGAACATCAATTTTCTACATCTGAAGCCACTCCATGCTTGCTCTAGCAGTGTGCTTTGGGTCGTTGGCCTGACAGAAGACTAACTTTCCCAGTTTAAACTTTCTGGAAGAGGCCCACAGGTTTTTAATCCAGGATCTCTCTGTATTTAGCAGCACTCATCTTCCCGTCAGTCCTGACTCAGATTTCCAGTCCCTGCTGCTGAAGGGCATCCCACAACCTGATGCTATCTCCACCATACTTTACAGCAGGGATGGTATAACCTGGCTGACGCGCAGTATTAGATTTAAACCACCCATACCGCTTTAAAAAAACATACCCTTCCCTGTAAAGACTTTGCAAAGCATCACTTAGATGCAGATGGATGTCATGGTGAGATGAGACTAAACTGGAACTTTCTGGCCTCAACACTAAGCGTTAGGTGCGGTGTAAGTTATCTTCACTGTGCCTTATTTTAACTGCTTGTTAACGGCCCTGCCACTCAATGGCAGGGAGATTGACTGGCCAGTCTTCCCTATACCTGGTAACTTGATTACTACGAAGGATGAACTGAGGACGTATCTTGTCAACAGTACTTGTGCAGATTCCCTACATCCCATAAGATCATTAGACCATTAGATATAGGAGCAGAATCAGGCCATTTGGCCCATTGAGTCTGCTCTAAGATTTCATCATGGCTGATCCGTTCTCCCTCTCAGCCACAATCTCCTGCCTTCTGCCTGTAGCCCTTCATACCCTGACCAATCAAGAATCTATCAACCTCAGCCTTAAATACACCCAATGACTTGGCCTCCACAGCCACTCACGGCAACAAATTCCACAGATTCACCACCCTCTGACTGAAGAAATTCCTCCTCGTCTCCATTCTAAAAGGATGCCCCTCTATCCTGCAGATTTCCTCATGTTTGCCCCTCTATTCTTCTTGTTATGTGCCCCGTAACTGGGTCACTTACCAGCAAAGATAGAGAGGTCCGTTGAAGTCTGATGGTACTATTTTTAACAGTATTTGTTGGTAAAAATACACAAAAATAATATCAATGCAAACATACAGATAATTTACGTTGTCAATACTAAATCTAAAAGTGCGGGTATAATAATGATCAATAAGAAATAAGCTCTATCATTGTCTAGGGGATAATGTATTGTCCAATGGAAATATAAAAGTCACTCAAGTTCATTCGGGCTGCAGCCTTTGGTTGGAGTCACGAGAGGGATTTTTGAAACTTGCCAACTTTTCCTTTTTATGATGTCGATCCTTCCAGAGTTCCGTTGGTGGTGATTTCTCCTTTTAGCTAAAGCCGTTCTTCCGTGGTGAGGCCCCCAATCCCGGCAAAGGGAAGGACGCACGCGAGCCTCCCACCGGCTGTCACTACCAAACGCTGTCACGGGACTTCCAGCATCTCTCCTGGTGCGTCTAAAGGGGTTGTTCCCCAGACCCTCTTTGATCCTGACTCACGGGGTCTCAGATGTCAATCAGGTTGGGATGATGCAATCCCTCAACCAGCCCACTCTGGTCATCTCCTGAGGGGCTGCAATGAATAGTACAGTACTCAATACACAATTCCATCTCCAAGAGACAATGGCCATTATCCATGGCTTTGTCTCGCTGAGGCCCAGGACACATTCCAAAACCTTGAGGATTCTCTCTCATTTCCTGGGTCTCCTGACCTGAATTAATAGTGATCTTGCGATTCTCAAAAAGGAGGGGGCGACTTTGTACCCTTCGGCCCCTCAGAGTTGAGGCACATTCGTAACACCCCCTTTCTTCAAAGTGTTTTTACCATCGGTAAAAACGAAGTAATACAGAGTCTTACAGGATTTTAGAATCTAACACAATACAAAAGTCTTTTTTTCACTACAGAGTAATACAATTATACATTCAATTCAGCATCTAAACAGTTAACGATTACATTGTCACTTCCTTTAATATCTTAACATCTTGTATCTTACTAAAGTCTTGTAGCATCAGACTTCAATTTAATAACCACTTATTTTTATTTCTTTCCTTCAGCAAACAAAAACTAAAGAGTTGTGATCTTAGCTTACGTGTACACTACAAAAGTTCATGCAAATACTAATCTTTATGTTACTTTCAAACTTAACAGTCAGTCTTACATGGGGGTTGTCTTTATTATTCACATACTTTGTCGAAATCCCTTAAAACCGGCTTCTGCTATTTAGAAATGGTATCCCATCAACCCTTGCCTCTTTTCCAGTTAACTCCCACATGGTGAGCTTGTGCCCTATGGTGAAATAGGCTTTCGCCCGCTCCTTTCATAGGAGTTATTTTATCAACAATGTGTTCCAAACTTAGACCATTTCCCGAATTTCCACACAATTCTTTAATTTTAAGCAAGTTGCTAGTTTTCTCTTCAGGACCCTTCATGCGATTAATTTTCAATTTCAAATCTGAAAGTGATCCCTCTTTGTTCAAACAGCATTTCGAATTCTGCTTTTTCACACCACACTCTTGAATAACAATAGCGTGTGGGGCACCTTTACATTCCAAATCAAACTGTAATTGAATCGCAGGCACTGTGTTAACAAGCCATTGTCCCTTCAGCCTGGTTACTGCTTCTGACACCAGTCCAGACTTTAAATTTTCTTCATTCAATTTGGGAACTACACTTTTCCCTTTTCCTTCAATAATAATATTCACCTCACCACCTTTTATCTCCTCACTAACTTTTAACACACCTTCGAACACAAACAACTGGGAATTCTCACTTCCCACTAGTACCAAGGTTAACCCTTTCTTCACTGAACCAAGTCCATCTGACCCACAAGGACAGCATTCCTTTTCAACTGAATCAGATACCTCAGACTTTTCCTGAGTTCCATTACTAGGTTCAGTACCATGTGCATCCACCTCTTGAACACACTCAAACGGGACATTGGCCTCTTTCAGGCTTTCAATACCCGTACCCTTTTCAAATTCTAAATTCTCCTGATCCCCCCAGCTACTCTCTGGGCAACTCCCTTCTGAAGTAAACTCAACCCCGCGGGCTGAAACAACCTCATCTGCCAACCCAGCAGACTTCTTCAAGGTACTGGCATCCGTTTTATCGAGGACTGCCCTCATTTCATTATCGGGAACACCTTTAGAATTTTCAACTTCTTCAAACAGTTCTGCCAAACCAGACAGATCATCCATGTCCAACTCTGGACCTTTTAACAGCTTTATCTGTTTCTCATCTTTATTTTGTGCCTCTATAACTTTTCTCCTCACTAAGGGCAGGTCTACTTCCCCTCCCTTACTCTCTTTCACTTTACTACTCTTTGTTTTACCACCCTCTAAACCCTCGTGGTACAGGGTCGGTTAAAAACGTCTCGGCCAAATCGATACTGGCCTGATTTAAACTGCTCTCATTCTCAGCTGCCTTTCTCGACATGCTGCGAATGACCGTGTATGTGGGATAGATCTTGGAATCCAGGGGCGGGACCTCAACACTCACCGGCCCGCTTGTCAGCTTCATTGCTGACCAAACCTTACCACCGGCTAAATCATTACCCAGAAGGACGTCCGCGTCAGTTCTCGGGAATTCTGATCACACCTCCATTTCAACTGGTCCAGACACCAGCTCAGAATTCATAATGATCCTATGCAAGGGCACCACTTCTGTCCCTTTTCCTATTCCTTTCGCAGCTACCATTCGCATCTTGCGACCAAAATCTAGTACCTTACTGCTATTCAATGACAGTTCAGTGCCCGTGTCTCTCCAGATCCGCACGGGAACTGGTGGGTCTCCCTCTCTCACAGACACGGTTCCGTTTGACATACAAGTCTCAGACCCTTCTCGTACTCTGTCCACCCGGGGCTCTCCTGTCGATTTACTGATCACCGCGGCACATCCGATAGGGACTGCTGCTTTCCCTTTCCCTGTCTCATTCCTCGGAGCAAGGCATTTAGATGCAATATGACCCACCTTTCCACAATTAAAACAGGTCAAGCCAGGACCTCTGCTGCCAGCTTGCCTCTCCTCCTCAATCTTACCACTAGCTCCCGGCGGGACCTCTGCCTCAGCCGGCGGGCTTTCTCTACCATTCCCACGGTCTCTCTGGTAACTTTTAATCGAGGAACAGGTCAAGCCAGGATCTCTCCTGCCATCTTGCCTCTGTTTCTCTGCCTCCCTCTCCTTCTTGGCTCTTTCCTTTTCCTTTTCAGCTGCTTCCAGCTGCTTTAATTTAATTTCATGCTCCAACCTTAATTTCTCCAACTCTAATTGAGCCGTCCCACTAGCTGGTGCCTTTTCAGGGATATTTTCCAATACCTCAGCAGAAAACACATTCTTCAATACTGAGTTATGGCCCTCCGCACCTCCCGCTTTTTCATCGACAACCTCACCTCTGCGAGGTTTAGTCCCTTCACCATATTTATCAAGTCTGATTTGGTGGCCGCCTCTAGCGCCTCTAGAGTCGGGTTTTCTATAAATTCATCCACGTCCATCTTTGCTGGTTTCCCGTCTGGCTACCCACATACCAGATCCAAGTTTGGACTTACAAGCCCGATTCACTGGCCCCCAAATTTGGTGTCAAATCTTGAGTCGAGAACCCCAAGTTGTTATGTACCCGTAACAGGGTCACTTACCAGCAAAGATAGAGAGGTCCGTTGAAGTCTGATGGTACTATTTTTAACAGTATTTATTAGTAAAAATACACAAAAATAATATCAATGCAAACATACAGATAATTTACGTTGTCAATACTAGATCTAAAAGTGCGGGTATAATAATGATCAATAATAAATAAGGTCTATTGTTGTCTAGGGGATAATGTATTGTCCGATGGAAATATAAAAGTCACTCAAGTTCATTCGGGCTGCAGCCTTTGGTTGGAGTCACGAGAGGGATTTTTGAAACTTGCCAACTTTTCCTTTTTATGATGTCGATCCTTCCAGAGTTCCGTTGGTGGTGGTTTCTCCTTTTAGCTAAAGCCGTTTTTCCGTGGTGAGGCCCCCAATCCCGGCAAAGGGAAAGGACGAACACGAGCCTCCCACCGGCTGTCGCTACCAAACGCTGTCACGGGACTTCCAGCATCTCTCCTGGTGCGTCTAAAGGGGTTGTTCCCCAGACCCTCTTTGATCCTGACTCACGGAGACTCAGATGTCAATCAGGTTGGGATGATGCAATCCCTCAACCAGCCCACTCTGGTCATTCTGAGGGGATTCAATGAATAGTACAGTACTCAATACACAATTCCATCTCCAAGAGACAATGGCCATTATCCATGGCTTTGTCTTGCAGAGGCCCAGGACACATTCCAAAACCTTGAGGAATCTCTCTCATTTCCTGGGTCCCGGACCTGAATTAATAGCGATCTTGCGATTCTCAAAAAGGAGGGGGCGACTTTGTACCCTTCGGCCCCTCACAGTTGTGGCACATTCGTAACATTCTGTCCTCTGGTCCTAGACTCCCTCACTATAGGAAACATCCTCTCCACATCCACGCTATCTGTGCCTTCTGGTCCTAGACTCCCCCACTATAGGAAACATCCTCTCCACATCCACCCTATCTGTGTCCTCTGGTCCTAGACTCCCCCACCATAGGAAACATCCTCTCCACATCGACTCTATCTGTGTCCTCTGGTCCCAGACTCCCCCACTATAGCAAACATCCTCTCCACATCCACTCTATCTGTGTCCTCTGGTCCCAGACTCCCCCACTATAGGAAACATCTTCTCCACGTCCACTCTATCTGTGTCCTCTGGTCCCAGACTCCCACACTATAGGAAACATCCTCTCCACGTCCACTCTATCTGTGTCCTCTGGTCCTAGACTCCCCGACCATAGGAAACATCCTCTCCACGTCCACTCTATCTGCGTCCTCTCGTCCCAGACTCCCCCACTATAGGAAACATCCTCTCCACGTCCACTCTACCTGTGTCCTCTGGTCCCAGACTCCCCCACTATAGGAAACATCCTCTCCACGTCCACTCTATCTGTGTCCTCTGGTCCTAGACTCCCCCACCATAGGAAACATCCTCTCCATGTCCACTCTATCTGTGTCCTCTGGTCCTAGACTCCCCCACCATAGGAAACATCCACACCACGTCCACTCTATCTGTGTCCTCTGGTCCTAGACTCCCCCACCATAGGAAACATCCTCTCCACGTCCACTCTATCTGCGTCCTCTCGTCCCAGACTCCCCCACTATAGGAAACGTCCTCTTCACGTCCACTCTATCTGTGTCCTCTGGTCCCAGACTCCCCCACTATAGGAAACATCCTCTCCACGTCCACTCTATCTGTGTCCTCTGGTCCTAGACTCCCCCACCATAGGAAACATCCTCTCCATGTCCACTCTATCTGTGTCCTCTGGTCCTAGACTCCCCCACCATAGGAAACATCCTCACCACGTCCACTCTATCTGTGTCCTCTGGTCCCAGACTCCCCCACTATAGGAAACATCCTCTCTACATCCACTCTATCTGTGTCCTCTGGTCCTAGACTCCCCCACCATAGGAAACATCCTCTCAACATCCAATCTATCTGTGTCCTCTGGTCCTAGACTCCCCCACTATAGGAAACATCCTCTCCACATCCACTCTATCTGTGTCCTCTGGTCCTAGACTCCCCCACCATAGGAGACATCCTCTCCACATCCACTCTATCTGTGTCCTCTGGTACTAGACTCCCCCACTATAGGAAACATCCTCTCCACATCCACTCTATCTGTGTCCTCTGGTCCTAGACTCCCCCACTAAAGGAAATATCCTCTCCACATCCACTCTATCTGTGTCCTTTGGTCCTAGACTCCCCCACTACAGGAAACATCCTCTCCACATCCACTCTATCTGTGTCCTCTGGTCCTAGACTCCCCCACTATAGGAAACATCCTCTCCACATCCACTCTATCTGTGTCCTCTGGTCTTAGACTTGACCACCATAGGAAACATCCTCTCCACATCCACTCTAACTGTGTCCTCTGGTCCTAGACTCCCTCGCTATAGGAAACATCCTCCCCACATCCACTCTATCTGTGTCCTCCGGTCCTAGACTCCCCCACTATAGGAAACATCCTCTCCACATCCACTCTATCTGTGTCCTCTGGTCCTAGACTCACCCACCATAGGAAATCCTCTCCACATCCACTCTGTGTCCTCTGGTCCCAGACTCCCCCACTATAGCAAACATCCTCTCCACATCCACTCTATCTGTGTCCTCTGGTCCCAGACTCCCCCACTATAGGAAACATCCTCTCCACGTCCACTCTATCTGTGTCCTCTGGTCCCAGACTCCCCCACTATAGGAAACATCCTCTCCACGTCCACTCTATCTGTGTCCTCTGGTCCTAGACTCCCCCACCATAGGAAACATCCTCTCCACGTCCACTCTATCTGTGTACTCTCGTCCCAGACTCCCCCACTATAGAAAACATCCTCTCCACGTCCACTCTATCTGTGTCCTCTGGTCCCAGACTCCCCCACTATAGGAAACATCCTCTACACGTCCACTCTATCTGTGACCTCTGGTCCCAGACTCCCCCACCATAGGAAACATCCTCTCCACGTCCACTCTATCTGTGTCCTCTGGTCCTAGACTCCCCCACCATAGGAAACATCCTCTCCATGTCCACACTATCTGTGTCCTCTGGTCCTTGACTCCCCCACCATAGGAAACATCCTCTCCACGTCCACTCTATCTGTGTCCTCTGGTCCTAGACTCCCCCACTATAGGAAACATCCTCTCCACATCCATTCTATCTGTGTCCTCTGGTCCCAGACTCCCCCACTATAGGAAACATCCTCTCTACATCCACTCTATCTGTGTCCTATGGTCCTAGACATCCCCACCATAGGAAACAACCTCTCAACATCCAATCTATCTGTGTCCTCTGGTCCTAGACTCCCCCACTATAGGAAACATCCTCTCCACATCCACTCTATCTGTGTCCTCTGGTCCTAGACTCCCCCACTATAGGAAACATCCTCTCCACATCCACTCTATCTGTGTCCTCTGGTCCTAGACTCCACCACTAAAGGAAACATCCTCTCCACGTCCACTCTATCTGTGTCCTCTGGTCCTAGACTCCCCCACTATAGGAAACATCCTCTCCACATCCACTCTATCTGTGTCCTCTGGTCCTAGACTCCCCCACTAAAGGAAACATCCTCTCCACATCCACTCTATCTGTGTCCTATGGTCCAAGACTCCCCCACTATAGGAAACATCCTCCCTACATCCACTCTATCTGTGTCCTATGGTCCAAGACTCCCCCACCATAGGAAACATCCTCTCAACATCCAATCTATCTGTGTCCTCTGGTCCTAGACTCCCCCACTATAGGAAACATCCTCTCCACATCCACTCTATCTGTGTCCTCTGGTCCTAGACTCCCCCACCATAGGAGACATCCTCTCCACATCCACTCTATCTGTGTCCTCTGGACCTAGACTCCCCCACTATAGGAAACATCCTCTCGACATCCACTCTATCTGTGTCCTCTGGTCCTAGACTCCCCCACCATAGGAGACATCCTCTCCACATCCACTCTATCTGTGTCCTCTGGTACTAGACTCCCCCACTATAGGAAACATCCTCTCCACATCCACTCTATCTGTGTCCTCTGGTCCTAGACTCCCCCACTAAAGGAAATATCCTCTCCACATCCACTCTATCTGTGTCCTTTGGTCCTAGACTCCCCCACTACAGGAAACATCCTCTCCACATCCACTCTATCTGTGTCCTCTGGTCCTAGACTCCCCCACTATAGGAAACATCCTCTCCACATCCACTCTATCTGTGTCCTCTGGTCTTAGACTTGACCACCATAGGAAACATCCTCTCCACATCCACTCTAACTGTGTCCTCTGGTCCTAGACTCCCTCGCTATAGGAAACATCCTCCCCACATCCACTCTATCTGTGTCCTCCGGTCCTAGACTCCCCCACTATAGGAAACATCCTCTCCACATCCACTCTATCTGTGTCCTCTGGTCCTAGACTCACCCACCATAGGAAATCCTCTCCACATCCACTCTGTGTCCTCTGGTCCCAGACTCCCCCACTATAGCAAACATACTCTCCACATCCACTCTATCTGTGTCCTCTGGTCCCAGACTCCCCCACTATAGGAAACATCCTCTCCACGTCCACTCTATCTGTGTCCTCTGGTCCCAGACTCCCCCACTATAGGAAACATCCTCTCCACGTCCACTCTATCTGTGTCCTCTGGTCCTAGACTCCCCCACCATAGGAAACATCCTCTCCACGTCCACTCTATCTGTGTACTCTCGTCCCAGACTCCCCCACTATAGAAAACATCCTCTCCACGTCCACTCTATCTGTGTCCTCTGGTCCCAGACTCCCCCACTATAGGAAACATCCTCTACACGTCCACTCTATCTGTGACCTCTGGTCCCAGACTCCCCCACCATAGGAAACATCCTCTCCACGTCCACTCTATCTGTGTCCTCTGGTCCTAGACTCCCCCACCATAGGAAACATCCTCTCCATGTCCACACTATCTGTGTCCTCTGGTCCTTGACTCCCCCACCATAGGAAACATCCTCTCCACGTCCACTCTATCTGTGTCCTCTGGTCCTAGACTCCCCCACTATAGGAAACATCCTCTCCACATCCATTCTATCTGTGTCCTCTGGTCCCAGACTCCCCCACTATAGGAAACATCCTCTCTACATCCACTCTATCTGTGTCCTATGGTCCTAGACATCCCCACCATAGGAAACAACCTCTCAACATCCAATCTATCTGTGTCCTCTGGTCCTAGACTCCCCCACTATAGGAAACATCCTCTCCACATCCACTCTATCTGTGTCCTCTGGTCCTAGACTCCCCCACTATAGGAAACATCCTCTCCACATCCACTCTATCTGTGTCCTCTGGTCCTAGACTCCACCACTAAAGGAAACATCCTCTCCACGTCCACTCTATCTGTGTCCTCTGGTCCTAGACTCCCCCACTATAGGAAACATCCTCTCCACATCCACTCTATCTGTGTCCTCTGGTCCTAGACTCCCCCACTAAAGGAAACATCCTCTCCACATCCACTCTATCTGTGTCCTATGGTCCAAGACTCCCCCACTATAGGAAACATCCTCCCTACATCCACTCTATCTGTGTCCTATGGTCCAAGACTCCCCCACCATAGGAAACATCCTCTCAACATCCAATCTATCTGTGTCCTCTGGTCCTAGACTCCCCCACTATAGGAAACATCCTCTCCACATCCACTCTATCTGTGTCCTCTGGTCCTAGACTCCCCCACCATAGGAGACATCCTCTCCACATCCACTCTATCTGTGTCCTCTGGACCTAGACTCCCCCACTATAGGAAACATCCTCTCGACATCCACTCTATCTGTGTCCTCTGGTCCTAGACTCCCCCACTAAAGGAAACATCCTCTCCAAATCCACTCTATCTGTGTCCTCTGGTCCTAGACTCCCCCACTAAAGGAAACATCCTCTCTACATCCACACTATCTGTGTCCTCTGGTCCTAGACTCCCCCACCATAGGAGACATCCTCTCTACCTCCACTCTATCTGTGTCCTCTGGTCCAAGACTCCCCCACCATAGGAAACATCCTCTCTACATCCACTCTATCTGTGTCCTCTGGTCGTAGACTACCCCACTATAGGAAACATCCTCTCCACATCCACTTTATCTGTGCCCTCTGGTCCTAGACTCCCCCACTATAGGAAACATCCTCTCAACATCCAATCTATCTGTGTCCTCTGGTCCTAGACTCCCACACTATAGGAAACATCCTCTCCACATCCACTCTATCTGTGTCCTCTGGTCCTAGACTCCCCCACCATAGGAAACATCCTCTCCATGTCCACTCTATCTGTGTCCTCTGGTCCTAGACTCCCACACCATAGGAAAAATCCACACCACGTCCACTCTATCTGTGTCCTCTGGTCCTAGACTCCCCCACCATAGGAAACATCCTCTCCACGTCCACTCTATCTGCGTCCTCTCGTCCCAGACTCCCCCACTATAGGAAACGTCCTCTTCACGTCCACTCTATCTGTGTCCTCTGGTCCCAGACTCCCCCACTATAGGAAACATCCTCTCCACGTCCACTCTATCTGTGTCCTCTGGTCCTAGACTCCCCCACCATAGGAAACATCCTCTCCATGTCCACTCTATCTGTGTCCTCTGGTCCTAGACTCCTCCACCATAGGAAACATCCTCACCACGTCCACTCTATCTGTGTCCTCTGGTCCCGGACTCCCCCCACTATAGGGAACATCCTCTCCACATCCACTCTATCTGTGTCCTCTGGTCCTAGACTCCCCCACTATAGGAAACATCCTCTCCACATCCACTCTATCTGTGTCCTCTGGTCCTAGACTCCACCACTAAAGGAAACATCCTCTCCACGTCCACTCTATCTGTGTCCTCTGGTCCTAGACTCCCCCACTATAGGAAACATCCTCTCCACATCCACTCTATCTGTGTCCTCTGGTCCTAGACTCCCCCACTAAAGGAAACATCCTCTCCACATCCACTCTATCTGTGTCCTATGGTCCAAGACTCCCCCACTATAGGAAACATCCTCCCTACATCCACTCTATCTGTGTCCTATGGTCCAAGACTCCCCCACCATAGGAAACATCCTCTCAACATCCAATCTATCTGTGTCCTCTGGTCCTAGACTCCCCCACTATAGGAAACATCCTCTCCACATCCACTCTATCTGTGTCCTCTGATCCTAGACTCCCCCACCATAGGAGACATCCTCTCCACATCCACTCTATCTGTGTCCTCTGGACCTAGACTCCCCCACTATAGGAAACATCCTCTCGACATCCACTCTATCTGTGTCCTCTGGTCCTAGACTCCCCCACTAAAGGAAACATCCTCTCCAAATCCACTCTATCTGTGTCCTCTGGTCCTAGACTCCCCCACTAAAGGAAACATCCTCTCTACATCCACACTATCTGTGTCCTCTGGTCCTAGACTCCCCCACCATAGGAGACATCCTCTCTACCTCCACTCTATCTGTGTCCTCTGGTCCCAGACTCCCCCACCATAGGAAACATCCTCTCTACATCCACTCTATCTGTGTCCTCTGGTCGTAGACTACCCCACTATAGGAAACATCCTCTCCACATCCACTTTATCTGTGCCCTCTGGTCCTAGACTCCCCCACTATAGGAAACATCCTCTCAACATCCAATCTATCTGTGTCCTCTGGTCCTAGACTCCCACACTATAGGAAACATCCTCTCCACATCCACTCTATCTGTGTCCTCTGGTCCTAGACTCCCCCACCATAGGAAACATCCTCTCCATGTCCACTCTATCTGTGTCCTCTGGTCCTAGACTCCCACACCATAGGAAACATCCACACCACGTCCACTCTATCTGTGTCCTCTGGTCCTAGACTCCCCCACCATAGGAAACATCCTCTCCACGTCCACTCTATCTGCGTCCTCTCGTCCCAGACTCCCCCACTATAGGAAACGTCCTCTTCACGTCCACTCTATCTGTGTCCTCTGGTCCCAGACTCCCCCACTATAGGAAACATCCTCTCCACGTCCACTCTATCTGTGTCCTCTGGTCCTAGACTCCCCCACCATAGGAAACATCCTCTCCATGTCCACTCTATCTGTGTCCTCTGGTCCTAGACTCCTCCACCATAGGAAACATCCTCACCACGTCCACTCTATCTGTGTCCTCTGGTCCCGGACTCCCCCACTATAGGGAACATCCTCTCTACATCCACTCTATCTGTGTCCTCTGGTCCTAGACTCCCCCACCATAGGAAACATCCTCTCAACATCCAATCTATCTGTGTCCTCTGGTCCTAGACTCCCCCACCATAGGAAACATCCTCTCCACATCCACTCTATCTGTGTCCTCTGGTCCTAGACTCCCCCACCATAGGAGACATCCTCTCCACATCCACTCTATCTGTGTCCTCTGGTACTAGACTCCCCCACTATAGGAAACATCCTCTCCACATCCACTCTATCTGTGTCCTCTGGTCCTAGACTCCCCCACTAAAGGAAATATCCTCTCCACATCCACTCTATCTGTGTCCTTTGGTCCTAGACTCCCCCACTACAGGAAACATCCTCTCCACATCCACTCTATCTGTGTCCTCTGGTCCTAGACTCCCCCACTATAGGAAACATCCTCTCCACATCCACTCTATCTGTGTCCTCTGGTCTTAGACTTGACCACCATAGGAAACATCCTCTCCACATCCACTCTAACTGTGTCCTCTGGTCCTAGACTCCCTCGCTATAGGAAACATCCTCCCCACATCCACTCTATCTGTGTCCTCCGGTCCTAGACTCCCCCACTATAGGAAACATCCTCTCCACATCCACTCTATCTGTGTCCTCTGGTCCTAGACTCACCCACCATAGGAAATCCTCTCCACATCCACTCTGTGTCCTCTGGTCCCAGACTCCCCCACTATAGCAAACATCCTCTCCACATCCACTCTATCTGTGTCCTCTGGTCCTAGACTCCCCCACCATAGGAAACATCCTCTCCACGTCCACTCTATCTGTGTCCTCTCGTCCCAGACTCCCCCACTATAGAAAACATCCTCTCCACGTCCACTCTATCTGTGTCCTCTGGTCCCAGACTCCCCCACTATAGGAAACATCCTCTAGACGTCCACTCTATCAGTGTCCTCTGGTCCCAGACTCCCCCACCATAGGAAACATCCTCTCCACGTCCACTCTATCTGTGTCCTCTGGTCCTAGACTCCCCCACCATAGGAAACATCCTCTCCACGTCCACTCTATCTGTGTCCTGTCGTCCCAGACTCCCCCACTATAGGAAACATCCTCTCCACGTCCACTCTATCTGTGTCCTCTGGTCCTAGACTCCCCCACCATAGGAAACATCCTCTCCATGTCCACTCTATCTGTGTCCTCTGGTCCTTGACTCCCCCACCATAGGAAACATCCTCTCCACGTCCACTCTATCTGTGTCCTCTGGTCCTAGACTCCCCCACTATAGGAAACATCCACTCCACATCCACTCTATCTGTGTCCTCTGGTCCCAGACTCCCCCACTATAGGAAACATCCTCTCTACATCCACTCTATCTGTGTCCTATGGTCCTAGACTCCCCCACCATAGGAAACATCCTCTCAACATCCAATCTATCTGTGTCCTCTGGTCCTAGACTCCCCCACTATAGGAAACATCCTCTCCACATCCACTCTATCTGTGTCCTCTGGTCCTAGACTCCCCCACTATAGGAAACATCCTCTCCACATCCACTCTATCTGTGTCCTCTGGTCCTAGACTCCACCACTAAAGGAAACATCCTCTCCACGTCCACTCTATCTGTGTCCTCTGGTCCTAGACTCCCCCACTATAGGAAACATCCTCTCCACGTCCACTGTATCTGTGTCCTCTGGTCCTAGACTCCCCCACTATAGGAAACATCCTCTCCACATCCACAATATCTGTGTCCTATGGTCCTAGACTCCCCCACCATAGGGAACATCCTCTCAACATCCAATCTATCTGTGTCCTCGGGTCCTAGACTCCCCCACTATAGGAAACATCCTCTCCACATCCACTCTATCTGTGTCCTCTGGTCCTAGACTCCCCCACCATAGGAGACATCCTCTCCACATCCACTCTATCTGTGTCCTCTGGTCCTAGACTCCCCCACTAAAGGAAACATCCTCTCTACATCCACTCTATCTGTGTCCTCTGGTCCTAGACTCCCCCACCATAGGAGACATCCTCTCTACCTCCACTCTATCTGTGTCCTCTGGTCCCAGACTCCCCCACCATAGGAAACATCCTCTCTACATCCACTCTATCTGTGTACTCTGGTCGTAGACTACCCCACTATAGGAAACATCCTCTCCACATCCACTTTATCTGTGCCCTCTGGTCCTAGACTCCCCCACTATAGGAAACATCCTCTCAACATCCAATCTATCTGTGTCCTCTGGTCCTAGACTCCCCCACTATAGGAAACATCCTCTCCACATCCACTCTATCTGTGTCCTCTGGTCCTAGACTCCCCCACCATAGGAGACATCCTCTCCACATCCACTCTATCTGTGTCCTTTGGTCCTAGACTCCCCCACTAAAGGAAATATCCTCTCCACATCCACTCTATCTGTGTCCTTTGCTCCTAGACTCCCCCACTACAGGAAACATCCTCTCCACATCCACTCTATCTGTGTCCTCTGGTCCTAGACTCCCCCACCATAGGAAACATCCTCTCCATGTCCACTCTATCTGTGTCCTCTGGTCCTTGACTCCCCCACCATAGGAAACATCCTCTCCACGTCCACTCTATCTGTGTCCTCTGGTCCTAGACTCCCCCACTATAGGAAACATCCTCTCCACATCCACTCTATCTGTGTCCTCTGGTCCCAGACTCCCCCACTATAGGAAACATCCTCTCTACATCCACTCTATCTGTGTCCTATGGTCCTAGACTCCCCCACCATAGGAAACATCCTCTCAACATCCAATCTATCTGTGTCCTCTGGTCCTAGACTCCCCCACTATAGGAAACATCCTCTCCACATCCACTCTATCTGTGTCCTCTGGTCGTAGACTACCCTACTATAGGAAACATCCTCTCCACATCCACTTTATCTGTGCCCTCTGGTCCTAGACTCCCCCACTATAGGAGACATCCTCTCAACATCCACTCTATCTGTGTCCTCTGGTCCTAGACTCCCCCACCATAGGAGACATCCTCTCCACATCCACTCTATCTGTGTCCTTTGGTCCTAGACTCCCCCACTAAAGGAAATATCCTCTCCACATCCATTCTATCTGTGTCCTTTGCTCCTAGACTCCCCCACTACAGGAAACATCCTCTCCACATCCACTCTATCTGTGTCCTCTGGTCCTAGACTCCCCCACCATAGGAAACATCCTCTCCATGTCCACTCTATCTGTGTCCTCTGGTCCTTGACTCCCCCACCATAGGAAACATCCTCTCCACGTCCACTCTATCTGTGTCCTCTGGTCCTAGACTCCCCCACTATAGGAAACATCCTCTCCACATCCACTCTATCTGTGTCCTCTGGTCCCAGACTCCCCCACTATAGGAAACATCCTCTCTACATCCATTCTATCTGTGTCCTATGGTCCTAGACTCCCCCACCATAGGAAACATCCTCTCAACATCCAATCTATCTGTGTCCTCTGGTCCTAGACTCCCCCACTATAGTAAACATCCTCTCCACATCCACTCTATCTGTGTCCTCTGGTCCTAGACTCCCCCACTATAGGAAACATCCTCTCCACATCCACTCTATCTGTGTCCTCTGGTCCTAGACTCCACCACTAAAGGAAACATCCTCTCCACGTCCACTCTATCTGTGTCCTCTGGTCCTAGACTCCCCCACTATAGGAAACATCCTCTCCACATCCACTCTATCTGTGTCCTCTGTTCCTAGACTCCCCCACTAAAGGAAACATCCTCTCCACGTCCACTCTATCTGTGTCCTCTCGTCCTAGACTCCCCCACTATAGGAAACATCCTCTCCACATCCACTCTATCTGTGTCCTCTGGTCCCAGACTCCCCCACTATAGGAAACATCCTCTCTACATCCACTCTATCTGTGTCCTATGGTCCTAGACTCCCCCACCATAGGAAACATCCTCTCAACATCCAATCTATCTGTGTCCTCTGGTCCTAGACTCCCCCACTATAGGAAACATCCTCTCCACATCCACTCTATCTGTGTCCTCTGGTCCTAGACTCCCCCACCATAGGAGACATCCTCTCCACATCCACTCTATCTGTGTCCTCTGGACCTAGACTCCCCCACTATAGGAAACATCCTCTCGACATCCACTCTATCTGTGTCCTCTGGTCCTAGACTCCCCCACTAAAGGAAACATCCTCTCCAAATCCACTCTATCTGTGTCCTCTGGTCCTAGACTCCCCCACTAAAGGAAACATCCTCTCTACATCCACTCTATCTGTGTCCTCTGTTCCTAGACTCCCCCAGCATAGGAGAAATCCTCTCTACATCCACTCTATCTGTGTCCTCTGGTCCCAGACTCCCCCACCATAGGAAACATCCTCTCTACATCCACTCTATCTGTGTCCTCTGGTCGTAGACTACCCCACTATAGGAAACATCCTCTCCACATCCACTTTATCTGTGCCCTCTGGTCCTAGACTCCCCCACTATAGGAAACATCCTCTCAACATCCAATCTATCTCTGTCCTCTGGTCCTAGACTCCCCCACTATAGGAAACATCCTCTCCACATCCACTCTATCTGTGTCCTCTGGTCCTAGACTCCCCCACCATAGGAGACATCCTCTCCACATCCACTCTATCGGTGTCCTTTGGTCCTAGACTCCCCCACTAAAGGAAATATCCTCTCCACATCCACTCTATCTGTGTCCTTTGCTCCTAGACTCCCCTACTACAGGAAACATCCTCTCCACATCCACTCTATCTGTGTCCTCTGGTCCTAGACTCCCCCACTATAGGAAACATCCTCTCCACATCCACTCTATCTGTATCCTCTGGTCTTAGACTTGACCACTATAGGAAACATCCTCTCCACATCCACTCTAACTGTGTCCTCTGGTCCTAGACTCCCTCGCTATAGGAAACATCCTCCCCACATCCACTCTATCTGTGTCCTCTGGTCCTAGACTCCCCCACTATAGCAAACATCCTCTCCACATCCACTCTATCTGTGTCCTCGGGTCCTAGACTCACCCACCATAGGAAACATCCTCTCCACATCCACTCTATCTTTGTCCTCTGGTCCCAGACTCCCCCACTATAGCAAACATCCTCTCCGCATCCACTCTATCTGTGTCCTCTGGACCTAGACTCTCCCACTATAGGAAACATCCTCTCGACATCCACTCTATCTGTGTCCTCTGGTCCTAGACTCCCCCACTAAAGGAAACATCCTCTCCAACACTCTATCTGTGTCCTCTGGTCCTAGACTCCCCCACTAAAGGAAACATCCTCTCTACATCCACTCTATCTGTGTCCTCTGGTCCTAGACTCCCCCAGCATAGGAGACATCCTCTCTACATCCACTCTATCTGTGTCCTCTGGTCCCAGACTCCCCCACCATAGGAAACATCCTCTCTACATCCACTCTATCTGTGTCCTCTGGTCGTAGACTACCCCACTATAGGAAACATCCTCTCCACATCCACTTTATCTGTGCCCTCTGGTCCTAGACTCCCCCACTGTAGGAAACATCCTCTCAACATCCAATCTATCTCTGTCCTCTGGTCCTAGACTCCCCCACTATAGGAAACATCCTCTCCACATCCACTCTATCTGTGTCCTCTGGTCCTAGACTCCCCCACCATAGGAGACATCCTCTCCACATCCACTCTATCGGTGTCCTTTGGTCCTAGACTCCCCCACTAAAGGAAATATCCTCTCCACATCCACTCTATCTGTGTCCTTTGCTCCTAGACTCCCCCACTACAGGAAACATCCTCTCCACATCCACTCTATCTGTGTCCTCTGGTCCTAGACTCCCCCACTATAGGAAACATCCTCTCCACATCCACTCTATCTGTGTCCTCTGGTCTTAGACTTGACCACTATAGGAAACATCCTCTCCACATCCACTCTAACTGTGTCCTCTGGTCCTAGACTCCCTCGCTATAGGAAACATCCTCCCCACATCCACTCTATCTGTGTCCTCTGGTCCTAGACTCCCCCACTATAGGAAACATCCTCTCCACATCCACTCTATCTGTGTCCTCGGGTCCTAGACTCACCCACCATAGGAAACATCCTCTCCACATCCACTCTATCTGTGTCCTCTGGTCCCAGACTCCCCCACTAAAGGAAACATCCTCTCCAAATCCACTCTATCTGTGTCCTCTGGTCCTAGACTCCCCCAGCATAGGAGACATCCTCTCTACATCCACTCTATCTGTGTCCTCTGGTCCCAGACTCCCCCACCATAGGAAACATCCTCTCTACATCCACTCTATCTGTGTCCTATGGTCGTAGACTACCCCACTATAGGAAACATCCTCTCCGCATCCACTTTATCTGTGCCCTCTGGTCCTAGACTCCCCTACTATAGGAAACATCCTCTCAACATCCAATCTATCTCTGTCCTCTGGTCCTAGACTCCCCCACTATAGGAAACATCCTCTCCACATCCACTCTATCTGTGTCCTCTGGTCCTAGACTCCCCCACCATAGGAGACATCCTCTCCACATCCACTCTATCTGTGTCCTTTGGTCCTAGACTCCCCCACTAAAGGAAATATCCTCTCCACATCCACTCTATCTGTGCCCTTTGCTCCTAGACGCCCCCACTACAGGAAACATCCTCTCCACATCCACTCTATCTGTGTCCTCTGGTCCTAGACTCCCCCACTATAGGAAACATCCTCTCCACATCCACTCTATCTGTGTCCTCTGGTCTTAGACTTGACCACTATAGGAAACATCCTCTCCACATCCACTCTAACTGTGTCCTCTGGTCCTAGACTCCCTCGCTATAGGAAACATCCTCCCCACATCCTCTCTATCTGTGTCCTCTGGTCCTAGACTCCCCCACTATAGGAAACATCCTCTCCACATCCACTCTATCTGTGTCCTCGTGTCCTAGACTCACCCACCATAGGAAACATCCTCTCCACATCCACTCTATCTGTGTCCTCTGGTCCCAGACTCCCCCACTATAGCAAACATCCTCTCCACATCCATTCTATCTGTGTCCTCTGGTCCCAGACTCCCCCACTATAGGAAACATCCTCTCGACGTCCACTCTATCTGTGTCCTCTGGTCCCAGACTCCCCCACTATAGGAAACATCCTCTCCACGTCCACTCTATCTGTGTCCTCTGGTCCTAGACTCCCCCACCATAGGAAACATTCTCTCCACGTCCACTCTATCTGTGTCCTCTCGTCCCAGACTCCCCCACTATAGGAAACATCCTCTCCACATACACTCTATCTGTGTCCTCTGGTCTTAGACTTGAACACCACAGGAAACATCCACTCCACATCCACTCTAACTGTGTCCTCTGGTCCTAGGCTCCCTCGCTATAGGAAACATCCTCCCCACATCCACTCTATCTGTGTCCTCCGGTCCTAGACTCCCCCACTATAGGAAACATCCTCTCCACATCCACTCTATCTGTGTCCTCTGGTCCTAGACTCACCCACCATAGGAAACATCCTCTCCACATCCACTCTGTGTCCTCTGGTCCCAGACTCCCCCACTATAGCAAACATCCTCTCTACATCCACTCTATCTGTGTCCTCTGGTCCCAGACTCCCCCACTATAGGAAACATCCTCTCTACATCCACTCTATCTGTGTCCTATGGTCCTGGACTCCCCCACCATAGGAAACATCCTCTCAACATCCAATCTATCTGTGTCCTCTGGTCCTAGACTCCCCCACTATAGGAAACATCCTCTCCACATCCACTCTATCTGTGTCCTCTGGTCCTAGACTCCCCCACTATAGGAAACATCCTCTCCACATCCACTCTATCTGTGTCCTCTGGTCCTAGACTCCACCACTAAAGGAAACATCCTCTCCACGTCCACTCTATCTGTGTCCTCTGGTCCTAGACTCCCCCACTATAGGAAACATCCTCTCCACATCCACTCTATCTGTGTCCTCTGGTCCTAGACTCCCCCACTAAAGGAAACATCCTCTCCACGTCCACTCTATCTGTGTCCTCTCGTCCTAGACTCCCCCACTATAGGAAACATCCTCTCCACATCCACTCTATCTGTGTCCTCTGGTCCCAGACTCCCCCACTATAGGAAACATCCTCTCTACATCCACTCTATCTGTGTCCTATGGTCCTAGACTCCCCCACCATAGGAAACATCCTCTCAACATCCAATCTATCTGTGTCCTCTGGTCCTAGACTCCCCCACTATAGGAAACATCCTCTCCACATCCACTCTATCTGTGTCCTCTGGTCCTGGACTCCCCCACCATAGGAGACATCCTCTCCACATCCACTCTATCTGTGTCCTCTGGACCTAGACTCCCCCACTATAGGAAACATCCTCTCGACATCCACTCTATCTGTGTCCTCTGGTCCTAGACTCCCCCACTAAAGGAAACATCCTCTCCAAATCCACTCTATCTGTGTCCTCTGGTCCTAGACTCCCCCACTATAGGAAACATCCTCTCCACATCCACTCTATCTGTGTCCTCTGGTCCTAGACTCCCCCACTATAGGAAACATCCTCTCCACATCCACTCTATCTGTGTCCTCTGGTCTTAGACTTGACCACCATAGGAAACATCCTCTCCACATCCACTCTAACTGTGTCCTCTGGTCCTAGACTCCCTCGCTATAGGAAACATCCTCCCCACATCCACTCTATCTGTGTCCTCCCGTCCTAGACTCCCCCACTATAGGAAACATCCTCTCCACATCCACTCTATCTGTGTCCTCTGGTCCTAGACTCACCCACCATAGGAAATCCTCTCCACATCCACTCTGTGTCCTCTGGTCCCAGACTCCCCCACTATAGCAAACATCCTCTCCACATCCACCCTATCTGTGTCCTCTGGTCCTAGACTCCCCCACCATAGGAAACATCCTCTCCACATCGACTCTATCTGTGTCCTCTGGTCCCAGACTCCCCCACTATAGCAAACATCCTCTCCACATCCACTCTATCTGTGTCCTCTGGTCCCAGACTCCCCCACTATAGGAAACATCTTCTCCACGTCCACTCTATCTGTGTCCTCTGGTCCCAGACTCCCACACTATAGGAAACATCCTCTCCACGTCCACTCTATCTGTGTCCTCTGGTCCTAGACTCCCCGACCATAGGAAACATCCTCTCCACGTCCACTCTATCTGCGTCCTCTCGTCCCAGACTCCCCCACTATAGGAAACATCCTCTCCACGTCCACTCTACCTGTGTCCTCTGGTCCCAGACTCCCCCACTATAGGAAACATCCTCTCCACGTCCACTCTATCTGTGTCCTCTGGTCCTAGACTCCCCCACCATAGGAAACATCCTCTCCATGTCCACTCTATCTGTGTCCTCTGGTCCTAGACTCCCCCACCATAGGAAACATCCACACCACGTCCACTCTATCTGTGTCCTCTGGTCCTAGACTCCCCCACCATAGGAAACATCCTCTCCACGTCCACTCTATCAGCGTCCTCTCGTCCCAGACTCCCCCACTATAGGAAACGTCCTCTTCACGTCCACTCTATCTGTGTCCTCTGGTCCCAGACTCCCCCACTATAGGAAACATCCTCTCCACGTCCACTCTATCTGTGTCCTCTGGTCCTAGACTCCCCCACCATAGGAAACATCCTCTCTACATCCACTCTATCTGTGTCCTATGGTCCTAGACTCCCCCACCATAGGAAACATCCTCTCAACATCCAATCTATCTGTGTCCTCTGGTCCTAGACTCCCCCACTATAGGAAACATCCTCTCCACATCCACTCTATCTGTGTCCTCTGGTCCTGGACTCCCCCACCATAGGAGACATCCTCTCCACATCCACTCTATCTGTGTCCTCTGGACCTAGACTCCCCCACTATAGGAAACATCCTCTCGACATCCACTCTATCTGTGTCCTCTGGTCCTAGACTCCCCCACTAAAGGAAACATCCTCTCCAAATCCACTCTATCTGTGTCCTCTGGTCCTAGACTCCCCCACTATAGGAAACATCCTCTCCACATCCACTCTATCTGTGTCCTCTGGTCCTAGACTCCCCCACTATAGGAAACATCCTCTCCACATCCACTCTATCTGTGTCCTCTGGTCTTAGACTTGACCACCATAGGAAACATCCTCTCCACATCCACTCTAACTGTGTCCTCTGGTCCTAGACTCCCTCGCTATAGGAAACATCCTCCCCACATCCACTCTATCTGTGTCCTCCCGTCCTAGACTCCCCCACTATAGGAAACATCCTCTCCACATCCACTCTATCTGTGTCCTCTGGTCCTAGACTCACCCACCATAGGAAATCCTCTCCACATCCACTCTGTGTCCTCTGGTCCCAGACTCCCCCACTATAGCAAACATCCTCTCCACATCCACCCTATCTGTGTCCTCTGGTCCTAGACTCCCCCACCATAGGAAACATCCTCTCCACATCGACTCTATCTGTGTCCTCTGGTCCCAGACTCCCCCACTATAGCAAACATCCTCTCCACATCCACTCTATCTGTGTCCTCTGGTCCCAGACTCCCCCACTATAGGAAACATCTTCTCCACGTCCACTCTATCTGTGTCCTCTGGTCCCAGACTCCCACACTATAGGAAACATCCTCTCCACGTCCACTCTATCTGTGTCCTCTGGTCCTAGACTCCCCGACCATAGGAAACATCCTCTCCACGTCCACTCTATCTGCGTCCTCTCGTCCCAGACTCCCCCACTATAGGAAACATCCTCTCCACGTCCACTCTACCTGTGTCCTCTGGTCCCAGACTCCCCCACTATAGGAAACATCCTCTCCACGTCCACTCTATCTGTGTCCTCTGGTCCTAGACTCCCCCACCATAGGAAACATCCTCTCCATGTCCACTCTATCTGTGTCCTCTGGTCCTAGACTCCCCCACCATAGGAAACATCCACACCACGTCCACTCTATCTGTGTCCTCTGGTCCTAGACTCCCCCACCATAGGAAACATCCTCTCCACGTCCACTCTATCAGCGTCCTCTCGTCCCAGACTCCCCCACTATAGGAAACGTCCTCTTCACGTCCACTCTATCTGTGTCCTCTGGTCCCAGACTCCCCCACTATAGGAAACATCCTCTCCACGTCCACTCTATCTGTGTCCTCTGGTCCTAGACTCCCCCACCATAGGAAACATCCTCTCCATGTCCACTCTATCTGTGTCCTCTGGTCCTAGACTCCCCCACCATAGGAAACATCCTCACCACGTCCACTCTATCTGTGTCCTCTGGTCCCAGACTCCCCCACTATAGGAAACATCCTCTCTACATCCACTCTATCTGTGTCCTCTGGTCCTAGACTCCCCCACATAGGAAAAATCCTCTCAACATCCAATCTATCTGTGTCCTCTGGTCCTAGACTCCCCCACTATAGGAAACATCCTCTCCACATCCACTCTATCTGTGTCCTCTGGTCCTAGACTCCCCCACTATAGGAAACATCCTCTCCACATCCACTCTATCTGTGTCCTCTGGTCCTAGACTCCACCACTAAAGGAAACATCCTCTCCACGTCCACTCTATCAGCGTCCTCTCGTCCCAGACTCCCCCACTATAGGAAACGTCCTCTTCACGTCCACTCTATCTGTGTCCTCTGGTCCCAGACTCCCCCACTATAGGAAACATCCTCTCCACGTCCACTCTATCTGTGTCCTCTGGTCCTAGACTCCCCCACCATAGGAAACATCCTCTCCATGTCCACTCTATCTGTGTCCTCTGGTCCTAGACTCCCCCACCATAGGAAACATCCTCACCACGTCCACTCTATCTGTGTCCTCTGGTCCCAGACTCCCCCACTATAGGAAACATCCTCTCTACATCCACTCTATCTGTGTCCTCTGGTCCTAGACTCCCCCACATAGGAAAAATCCTCTCAACATCCAATCTATCTGTGTCCTCTGGTCCTAGACTCCCCCACTATAGGAAACATCCTCTCCACATCCACTCTATCTGTGTCCTCTGGTCCTAGACTCCCCCACTATAGGAAACATCCTCTCCACATCCACTCTATCTGTGTCCTCTGGTCCTAGACTCCACCACTAAAGGAAACATCCTCTCCACGTCCACTCTATCTGTGTCCTCTGGTCCTAGACTCCCCCACTATTGGAAACATCCTCTCCACATCCACTCTATCTGTGTCCTCTGGTCCTAGACTCCCCCACTAAAGGAAACATCCTCTCCACGTCCACTCTATCTGTGTCCTCTCGTCCTAGACTCCCCCACTATAGGAAACATCCTCTCCACATCCACTCTATCTGTGTCCTCTGGTCCCAGACTCCCCCACTATAGGAAACATCCTCTCCACGTCCACTCTACCTGTGTCCTCTGGTCCCAGACTCCCCCACTATAGGACACATCCTCTCCACGTCCACTCTATCTGTGTCCTCTGGTCCTAGACTCCCCCACCATAGGAAACATCCTCTCCATGTCCACTCTATCTGTGTCCTCTGGTCCTAGACTCCCCCACCATAGGAAACATCCACACCACGTCCACTCTATCTGTGTCCTCTGGTCCTAGACTCCCCCACCATAGGAAACATCCTCTCCACGTCCACTCTATCTGCGTCCTCTCGTCCCAAACTCCCCCACTATAGGAAACGTCCTCTTCACGTCCACTCTATCTGTGTCCTCTGGTCCCAGACTCCCCCACTATAGGAAACATCCTCTCCACGTCCACTCTATCTGTGTCCTCTGGTCCTAGACTCCCCCACCATAGGAAACATCCTCTCCATGTCCACTCTATCTGTGTCCTCTGGTCCTAGACTCCCCCACCATAGGAAACATCCTCACCACGTCCACTCTATCTGTGTCCTCTGGTCCCAGACTCCCCCACTATAGGAAACATCCTCTCTACATCCACTCTATCTGTGTCCTCTGGTCCTAGACTCCCCCACATAGGAAAAATCCTCTCAACATCCAATCTATCTGTGTCCTCTGGTCCTAGACTCCCCCACTATAGGAAACATCCTCTCCACATCCACTCTATCTGTGTCCTCTGGTCCTAGACTCCCCCACCATAGGAGACATCCTCTCCACATCCACTCTATCTGTGTCCTCTGGTACTAGACTCCCCCACTATAGGAAACATCCTCTCCACATCCACTCTATCTGTGTCCTCTGGTCCTAGACTCCCCCACTAAAGGAAATATCCTCTCCACATCCACTCTATCTGTGTCCTTTGGTCCTAGACTCCCCCACTACAGGAAACATCCTCTCCACATCCACTCTATCTGTGTCCTCTGGTCCTAGACTCCCCCACTATAGGAAACATCCTCTCCACATCCACTCTATCTGTGTCCTCTGGTCTTAGACTTGACCACCATAGGAAACATCCTCTCCACATCCACTCTAACTGTGTCCTCTGGTCCTAGACTCCCTCGCTATAGGAAACATCCTCCCCACATCCACTCTATCTGTGTCCTCCGGTCCTAGACTCCCCCACTATAGGAAACATCCTCTCCACATCCACTCTATCTGTGTCCTCTGGTCCTAGACTCACCCACCATAGGAAATCCTCTCCACATCCACTCTGTGTCCTCTGGTCCCAGACTCCCCCACTATAGCAAACATCCTCTCCACATCCACTCTATCTGTGTCCTCTGGTCCCAGACTCCCCCACTATAGGAAACATCCTCTCCACGTCCACTCTATCTGTGTCCTCTGGTCCCAGACTCCCCCACTATAGGAAACATCCTCTCCACGTCCACTCTATCTGTGTCCTCTGGTCCTAGACTCCCCCACCATAGGAAACATCCTCTCCACGTCCACTCTATCTGTGTACTCTCGTCCCAGACTCCCCCACTATAGAAAACATCCTCTCCACGTCCACTCTATCTGTGTCCTCTGGTCCCAGACTCCCCCACTATAGGAAACATCCTCTACACGTCCACTCTATCTGTGACCTCTGGTCCCAGACTCCCCCACCATAGGAAACATCCTCTCCACGTCCACTCTATCTGTGTCCTCTGGTCCTAGACTCCCCCACCATAGGAAACATCCTCTCCATGTCCACTCTATCTGTGTCCTCTGGTCCTTGACTCCCCCACCATAGGAAACATCCTCTCCACGTCCACTCTATCTGTGTCCTCTGGTCCTAGACTCCCCCACTATAGGAAACATCCTCTCCACATCCATTCTATCTGTGTCCTCTGGTCCCAGACTCCCCCACTATAGGAAACATCCTCTCTACATCCACTCTATCTGTGTCCTATGGTCCTAGACTCCCCCACCATAGGAAACATCCTCTCAACATCCAATCTATCTGTGTCCTCTGGTCCTAGACTCCCCCACTATAGGAAACATCCTCTCCACATCCACTCTATCTGTGTCCTCTGGTCCTAGACTCCCCCACTATAGGAAACATCCTCTCCACATCCACTCTATCTGTGTCCTCTGGTCCTAGACTCCACCACTAAAGGAAACATCCTCTCCACGTCCACTCTATCTGTGTCCTCTGGTCCTAGACTCCCCCACTATAGGAAACATCCTCTCCACATCCACTCTATCTGTGTCCTCTGGTCCTAGACTCCCCCACTAAAGGAAACATCCTCTCCACATCCACTCTATCTGTGTCCTTTGGTCCTAGACTCCCCCACTACAGGAAACATCCTCTCCACATCCACTCTATCTGTGTCCTCTGGTCCTAGACTCCCCCACTATAGGAAACATCCTCTCCACATCCACTCTATCTGTGTCCTCTGGTCTTAGACTTGACCACCATAGGAAACATCCTCTCCACATCCACTCTAACTGTGTCCTCTGGTCCTAGACTCCCTCGCTATAGGAAACATCCTCCCCACATCCACTCTATCTGTGTCCTCCGGTCCTAGACTCCCCCACTATAGGAAACATCCTCTCCACATCCACTCTATCTGTGTCCTCTGGTCCTAGACTCACCCACCATAGGAAATCCTCTCCACATCCACTCTGTGTCCTCTGGTCCCAGACTCCCCCACTATAGCAAACATCCTCTCCACATCCACTCTATCTGTGTCCTCTGGTCCCAGACTCCCCCACTATAGGAAACATCCTCTCCACGTCCACTCTATCTGTGTCCTCTGGTCCCAGACTCCCCCACTATAGGAAACATCCTCTCCACGTCCACTCTATCTGTGTCCTCTGGTCCTAGACTCCCCCACCATAGGAAACATCCTCTCCACGTCCACTCTATCTGTGTACTCTCGTCCCAGACTCCCCCACTATAGAAAACATCCTCTCCACGTCCACTCTATCTGTGTCCTCTGGTCCCAGACTCCCCCACTATAGGAAACATCCTCTACACGTCCACTCTATCTGTGACCTCTGGTCCCAGACTCCCCCACCATAGGAAACATTCTCTCCACGTCCACTCTATCTGTGTCCTCTGGTCCTAGACTCCCCCACCATAGGAAACATCCTCTCCATGTCCACTCTATCTGTGTCCTCTGGTCCTTGACTCCCCCACCATAGGAAACATCCTCTCCACGTCCACTCTATCTGTGTCCTCTGGTCCTAGACTCCCCCACTATAGGAAACATCCTCTCCACATCCATTCTATCTGTGTCCTCTGGTCCCAGACTCCCCCACTATAGGAAACATCCTCTCTACATCCACTCTATCTGTGTCCTATGGTCCTAGACTCCCCCACCATAGGAAACATCCTCTCAACATCCAATCTATCTGTGTCCTCTGGTCCTAGACTCCCCCACTATAGGAAACATCCTCTCCACATCCACTCTATCTATGTCCTCTGGTCCTAGACTCCCCCACTATAGGAAACATCCTCTCCACATCCACTCTATCTGTGTCCTCTGGTCCTAGACTCCACCACTAAAGGAAACATCCTCTCCACGTCCACTCTATCTGTGTCCTCTGGTCCTAGACTCCCCCACTATAGGAAACATCCTCTCCACATCCACTCTATCTGTGTCCTCTGGTCCTAGACTCCCCCACTAAAGGAAACATCCTCTCCACATCCACTCTATCTGTGTCCTATGGTCCAAGACTCCCCCACTATAGGAAACATCCTCCCTACATCCACTCTATCTGTGTCCTATGGTCCAAGACTCCCCCACCATAGGAAACATCCTCTCAACATCCAATCTATCTGTGTCCTCTGGTCCTAGACTCCCCCACTATAGGAAACATCCTCTCCACATCCACTCTATCTGTGTCCTCTGGTCCTAGACTCCCCCACCATAGGAGACATCCTCTCCACATCCACTCTAACTGTGTCCTCTGGTCCTAGACTCCCTCGCTATAGGAAACATCCTCCCCACATCCACTCTATCTGTGTCCTCCGGTCCTAGACTCCCCCACTATAGGAAACATCCTCTCCACATCCACTCTATCTGTGTCCTCTGGTCCTAGACTCACCCACCATAGGAAATCCTCTCCACATCCACTCTGTGTCCTCTGGTCCCAGACTCCCCCACTATAGCAAACATCCTCTCCACATCCACTCAATCTGTGTCCTCTGGTCCCAGACTCCCCCACTATAGGAAACATCCTCTCCACGTCCACTCTATCTGTGTCCTCTGGTCCCAGACTCCCCCACTATAGGAAACATCCTCTCCACGTCCACTCTATCTGTGTCCTCTGGTCCTAGACTCCCCCACCATAGGAAACATCCTCTCCACGTCCACTCTATCTGTGTACTCTCGTCCCAGACTCCCCCACTATAGAAAACATCCTCTCCACGTCCACTCTATCTGTGTCCTCTGGTCCCAGACTCCCCCACTATAGGAAACATCCTCTACACGTCCACTCTATCTGTGACCTCTGGTCCCAGACTCCCCCACCATAGGAAACATCCTCTCCACGTCCACTCTATCTGTGTCCTCTGGTCCTAGACTCCCCCACCATAGGAAACATCCTCTCCATGTCCACTCTATCTGTGTCCTCTGGTCCTTGACTCCCCCACCATAGGAAACATCCTCTCCACGTCCACTCTATCTGTGTCCTCTGGTCCTAGACTCCCCCACTATAGGAAACATCCTCTCCACATCCATTCTATCTGTGTCCTCTGGTCCCAGACTCCCCCACTATAGGAAACATCCTCTCTACATCCACTCTATCTGTGTCCTATGGTCCTAGACTCCCCCACCATAGGAAACATCCTCTCAACATCCAATCTATCTGTGTCTTCTGGTCCTAGACTCCCCCACTATAGGAAACATCCTCTCCACATCCACTCTATCTATGTCCTCTGGTCCTAGACTCCCCCACTATAGGAAACATCCTCTCCACATCCACTCTATCTGTGTCCTCTGGTCCTAGACTCCACCACTAAAGGAAACATCCTCTCCACGTCCACTCTATCTGTGTCCTCTGGTCCTAGACTCCCCCACTATAGGAAACATCCTCTCCACATCCACTCTATCTGTGTCCTCTGGTCCTAGACTCCCCCACTAAAGGAAACATCCTCTCCACATCCACTCTATCTGTGTCCTATGGTCCAAGACTCCCCCACTATAGGAAACATCCTCCCTACATCCACTCTATCTGTGTCCTATGGTCCAAGACTCCCCCACCATAGGAAACATCCTCTCAACATCCAATCTATCTGTGTCCTCTGGTCCTAGACTCCCCCACTATAGGAAACATCCTCTCCACATCCACTCTATCTGTGTCCTCTGGTCCTAGACTCCCCCACCATAGGAGACATCCTCTCCACATCCACTCTATCTGTGTCCTCTGGACCTAGACTCCCCCACTATAGGAAACATCCTCTCGACATCCACTCTATCTGTGTCCTCTGGTCCTAGACTCCCCCACTAAAGGAAACATCCTCTCCAAATCCACTCTATCTGTGTCCTCTGGTCCTAGACTCCCCCACTAAAGGAAACATCCTCTCTACATCCACTCTATCTGTGTCCTCTGGTCCTAGACTCCCCCACCATAGGAGACATCCTCTCTACCTCCACTCTATCTGTGTCCTCTGGTCCCAGACTCCCCCACCATAGGAAACATCCTCTCTACATCCACTCTATCTGTGTCCTCTGGTCGTAGACTACCCCACTATAGGAAACATCCTCTCCACATCCACTTTATCTGTGCCCTCTGGTCCTAGACTCCCCCACTATAGGAAACATCCTCTCAACATCCAATCTATCTGTGTCCTCTGGTCCTAGACTCCCCCACTATAGGAAACATCCTCTCCACATCCACTCTATCTGTGTCCTCTGGTCCTAGACTCCCCCACCATAGGAAACATCCTCTCCATGTCCACTCTATCTGTGTCCTCTGGTCCTAGACTCCCACACCATAGGAAACATCCACACCACGTCCACTCTATCTGTGTCCTCTGGTCCTAGACTCCCCCACCATAGGAAACATCCTCTCCACGTCCACTCTATCTGCGTCCTCTCGTCCCAGACTCCCCCACTATAGGAAACGTCCTCTTCACGTCCACTCTATCTGTGTCCTCTGGTCCCGGACTCCCCCACTATAGGAAACATCCTCTCCACGTCCACTCTATCTGTGTCCTCTGGTCCTAGACTCCCCCACCATAGGAAACATCCTCTCCATGTCCACTCTATCTGTGTCCTCTGGTCCTAGACTCCCCCACCATAGGAAACATCCTCACCACGTCCACTCTATCTGTGTCCTCTGGTCCCAGACTCCCCCACTATAGGAAACATCCTCTCTACATCCACTCTATCTGTGTCCTCTGGTCCTAGACTCCCCCACCATAGGAAACATCCTCTCAACATCCAATCTATCTGTGTCCTCTGGTCCTAGACTCCCCCACTATAGGAAACATCCTCTCCACATCCACTCTATCTGTGTCCTCTGGTCCTAGACTCCCCCACCATAGGAGACATCCTCTCCACATCCACTCTATCTGTGTCCTCTGGTACTAGACTCCCCCACCATAGGAAACATCCTCTCCACGTCCACTCTATCTGTGTCCTCTGGTCCTAGACTCCCCCACCATAGGAAACATCCTCTCCATGTCCACTCTATCTGTGTCCTCTGGTCCTTGACTCCCCCACCATAGGAAACATCCTCTCCACGTCCACTCTATCTGTGTCCTCTGGTCCTAGACTCCACCACTAAAGGAAACATCCTCTCCACGTCCACTCTATCTGTGTCCTCTGGTCCTAGACTCCCCCACTATAGGAAACATCCTCTCCACATCCACTCTATCTGTGTCCTCTGGTCCTAGACTCCCCCACTAAAGGAAACATCCTCTCCACATCCACTCTATCTGTGTCCTATGGTCCAAGACTCCCCCACTATAGGAAACATCCTCCCTACATCCACTCTATCTGTGTCCTATGGTCCAAGACTCCCCCACCATAGGAAACATCCTCTCAACATCCAATCTATCTGTGTCCTCTGGTCCTAGACTCCCCCACTATAGGAAACATCCTCTCCACATCCACTCTATCTGTGTCCTCTGGTCCTAGACTCCCCCACCATAGGAGACATCCTCTCCACATCCACTCTAACTGTGTCCTCTGGTCCTAGACTCCCTCGCTATAGGAAACATCCTCCCCACATCCACTCTATCTGTGTCCTCCGGTCCTAGACTCCCCCACTATAGGAAACATCCTCTCCACATCCACTCTATCTGTGTCCTCTGGTCCTAGACTCACCCACCATAGGAAATCCTCTCCACATCCACTCTGTGTCCTCTGGTCCCAGACTCCCCCACTATAGCAAACATCCTCTCCACATCCACTCAATCTGTGTCCTCTGGTCCCAGACTCCCCCACTATAGGAAACATCCTCTCCACGTCCACTCTATCTGTGTCCTCTGGTCCCAGACTCCCCCACTATAGGAAACATCCTCTCCACGTCCACTCTATCTGTGTCCTCTGGTCCTAGACTCCCCCACCATAGGAAACATCCTCTCCACGTCCACTCTATCTGTGTACTCTCGTCCCAGACTCCCCCACTATAGAAAACATCCTCTCCACGTCCACTCTATCTGTGTCCTCTGGTCCCAGACTCCCCCACTATAGGAAACATCCTCTACACGTCCACTCTATCTGTGACCTCTGGTCCCAGACTCCCCCACCATAGGAAACATCCTCTCCACGTCCACTCTATCTGTGTCCTCTGGTCCTAGACTCCCCCACCATAGGAAACATCCTCTCCATGTCCACTCTATCTGTGTCCTCTGGTCCTTGACTCCCCCACCATAGGAAACATCCTCTCCACGTCCACTCTATCTGTGTCCTCTGGTCCTAGACTCCCCCACTATAGGAAACATCCTCTCCACATCCATTCTATCTGTGTCCTCTGGTCCCAGACTCCCCCACTATAGGAAACATCCTCTCTACATCCACTCTATCTGTGTCCTATGGTCCTAGACTCCCCCACCATAGGAAACATCCTCTCAACATCCAATCTATCTGTGTCTTCTGGTCCTAGACTCCCCCACTATAGGAAACATCCTCTCCACATCCACTCTATCTATGTCCTCTGGTCCTAGACTCCCCCACTATAGGAAACATCCTCTCCACATCCACTCTATCTGTGTCCTCTGGTCCTAGACTCCACCACTAAAGGAAACATCCTCTCCACGTCCACTCTATCTGTGTCCTCTGGTCCTAGACTCCCCCACTATAGGAAACATCCTCTCCACATCCACTCTATCTGTGTCCTCTGGTCCTAGACTCCCCCACTAAAGGAAACATCCTCTCCACATCCACTCTATCTGTGTCCTATGGTCCAAGACTCCCCCACTATAGGAAACATCCTCCCTACATCCACTCTATCTGTGTCCTATGGTCCAAGACTCCCCCACCATAGGAAACATCCTCTCAACATCCAATCTATCTGTGTCCTCTGGTCCTAGACTCCCCCACTATAGGAAACATCCTCTCCACATCCACTCTATCTGTGTCCTCTGGTCCTAGACTCCCCCACCATAGGAGACATCCTCTCCACATCCACTCTATCTGTGTCCTCTGGACCTAGACTCCCCCACTATAGGAAACATCCTCTCGACATCCACTCTATCTGTGTCCTCTGGTCCTAGACTCCCCCACTAAAGGAAACATCCTCTCCAAATCCACTCTATCTGTGTCCTCTGGTCCTAGACTCCCCCACTAAAGGAAACATCCTCTCTACATCCACTCTATCTGTGTCCTCTGGTCCTAGACTCCCCCACCATAGGAGACATCCTCTCTACCTCCACTCTATCTGTGTCCTCTGGTCCCAGACTCCCCCACCATAGGAAACATCCTCTCTACATCCACTCTATCTGTGTCCTCTGGTCGTAGACTACCCCACTATAGGAAACATCCTCTCCACATCCACTTTATCTGTGCCCTCTGGTCCTAGACTCCCCCACTATAGGAAACATCCTCTCAACATCCAATCTATCTGTGTCCTCTGGTCCTAGACTCCCCCACTATAGGAAACATCCTCTCCACATCCACTCTATCTGTGTCCTCTGGTCCTAGACTCCCCCACCATAGGAAACATCCTCTCCATGTCCACTCTATCTGTGTCCTCTGGTCCTAGACTCCCACACCATAGGAAACATCCACACCACGTCCACTCTATCTGTGTCCTCTGGTCCTAGACTCCCCCACCATAGGAAACATCCTCTCCACGTCCACTCTATCTGCGTCCTCTCGTCCCAGACTCCCCCACTATAGGAAACGTCCTCTTCACGTCCACTCTATCTGTGTCCTCTGGTCCCGGACTCCCCCACTATAGGAAACATCCTCTCCACGTCCACTCTAACTGTGTCCTCTGGTCCTAGACTCCCCCACCATAGGAAACATCCTCTCCATGTCCACTCTATCTGTGTCCTCTGGTCCTAGACTCCCCCACCATAGGAAACATCCTCACCACGTCCACTCTATCTGTGTCCTCTGGTCCCAGACTCCCCCACTATAGGAAACATCCTCTCTACATCCACTCTATCTGTGTCCTCTGGTCCTAGACTCCCCCACCATAGGAAACATCCTCTCAACATCCAATCTATCTGTGTCCTCTGGTCCTAGACTCCCCCACTATAGGAAACATCCTCTCCACATCCACTCTATCTGTGTCCTCTGGTCCTAGACTCCCCCACCATAGGAGACATCCTCTCCACATCCACTCTATCTGTGTCCTCTGGTACTAGACTCCCCCACCATAGGAAACATCCTCTCCACGTCCACTCTATCTGTGTCCTCTGGTCCTAGACTCCCCCACCATAGGAAACATCCTCTCCATGTCCACTCTATCTGTGTCCTCTGGTCCTTGACTCCCCCACCATAGGAAACATCCTCTCCACGTCCACTCTATCTGTGTCCTCTGGTCCTAGACTCCCCCACTATAGGAAACATCCTCTCCACATCCATTCTATCTGTGTCCTCTGGTCCCAGACTCCCCCACTATAGGAAACATCCTCTCTACATCCACTCTATCTGTGTCCTATGGTCCTAGACTCCCCCACCATAGGAAACATCCTCTCAACATCCAATCTATCTGTGTCCTCTGGTCCTAGACTCCCCCACTATAGGAAACATCCTCTCCACATCCACTCTATCTATGTCCTCTGGTCCTAGACTCCCCCACTATAGGAAACATCCTCTCCACATCCACTCTATCTGTGTCCTCTGGTCCTAGACTCCACCACTAAAGGAAACATCCTCTCCACGTCCACTCTATCTGTGTCCTCTGGTCCTAGACTCCCCCACTATAGGAAACATCCTCTCCACATCCACTCTATCTGTGTCCTCTGGTCCTAGACTCCCCCACTAAAGGAAACATCCTCTCCACATCCACTCTATCTGTGTCCTATGGTCCAAGACTCCCCCACTATAGGAAACATCCTCCCTACATCCACTCTATCTGTGTCCTATGGTCCAAGACTCCCCCACCATAGGAAACATCCTCTCAACATCCAATCTATCTGTGTCCTCTGGTCCTAGACTCCCCCACTATAGGAAACATCCTCTCCACATCCACTCTATCTGTGTCCTCTGGTCCTAGACTCCCCCACCATAGGAGACATCCTCTCCACATCCACTCTATCTGTGTCCTCTGGACCTAGACTCCCCCACTATAGGAAACATCCTCTCGACATCCACTCTATCTGTGTCCTCTGGTCCTAGACTCCCCCACTAAAGGAAACATCCTCTCCAAATCCACTCTATCTGTGTCCTCTGGTCCTAGACTCCCCCACTAAAGGAAACATCCTCTCTACATCCACTCTATCTGTGTCCTCTGGTCCTAGACTCCCCCACCATAGGAGACATCCTCTCTACCTCCACTCTATCTGTGTCCTCTGGTCCCAGACTCCCCCACCATAGGAAACATCCTCTCTACATCCACTCTATCTGTGTCCTCTGGTCGTAGACTACCCCACTATAGGAAACATCCTCTCCACATCCACTTTATCTGTGCCCTCTGGTCCTAGACTCCCCCACTATAGGAAACATCCTCTCAACATCCAATCTATCTGTGTCCTCTGGTCCTAGACTCCCCCACTATAGGAAACATCCTCTCCACATCCACTCTATCTGTGTCCTCTGGTCCTAGACTCCCCCACCATAGGAAACATCCTCTCCATGTCCACTCTATCTGTGTCCTCTGGTCCTAGACTCCCACACCATAGGAAACATCCACACCACGTCCACTCTATCTGTGTCCTCTGGTCCTAGACTCCCCCACCATAGGAAACATCCTCTCCACGTCCACTCTATCTGCGTCCTCTCGTCCCAGACTCCCCCACTATAGGAAACGTCCTCTTCACGTCCACTCTATCTGTGTCCTCTGGTCCCGGACTCCCCCACTATAGGAAACATCCTCTCCACGTCCACTCTATCTGTGTCCTCTGGTCCTAGACTCCCCCACCATAGGAAACATCCTCTCCATGTCCACTCTATCTGTGTCCTCTGGTCCTAGACTCCCCCACCATAGGAAACATCCTCACCACGTCCACTCTATCTGTGTCCTCTGGTCCCAGACTCCCCCACTATAGGAAACATCCTCTCTACATCCACTCTATCTGTGTCCTCTGGTCCTAGACTCCCCCACCATAGGAAACATCCTCTCAACATCCAATCTATCTGTGTCCTCTGGTCCTAGACTCCCCCACTATAGGAAACATCCTCTCCACATCCACTCTATCTGTGTCCTCTGGTCCTAGACTCCCCCACCATAGGAGACATCCTCTCCACATCCACTCTATCTGTGTCCTCTGGTACTAGACTCCCCCACTATAGGAAACATCCTCTCCACATCCACTCTATCTGTGTCCTCTGGTCCTAGACTCCCCCAATATAGCAAACATCCTCTCCACATCCACTCTAACTGTGTCCTCTGGTCCTAGACTCCCTCGCTATAGGAAACATCCTCCCCACATCCACTCTATCTGTGTCCTCCGGTCCTAGACTCCCCCACTATAGGAAACATCCTCTCCACATCCACTCTATCTGTGTCCTCTGGTCCTAGACTCACCCACCATAGGAAATCCTCTCCACATCCACTCTGTGTCCTCTGGTCCCAGACTCCCCCACTATAGCAAACATCCTCTCCACATCCACTCTATCTGTGTCCTCTGGTCCTAGACTCCCCCACCATAGGAAACATCCTCTCCACGTCCACTCTATCTGTGTCCTCTCGTCCCAGACTCCCCCACTATAGAAAACATCCTCTCCACGTCCACTCTATCTGTGTCCTCTGGTCCCAGACTCCCCCACTATAGGAAACATCCTCTAGACGTCCACTCTATCTGTGTCCTCTGGTCCCAGACTCCCCCACCATAGGAAACATCCTCTCCACGTCCACTCTATCTGTGTCCTCTGGTCCTAGACTCCCCCACCATAGGAAACATCCTCTCCACGTCCACTCTATCTGTGTCCTGTCGTCCCAGACTCCCCCACTATAGGAAACATCCTCTCCACGTCCACTCTATCTGTGTCCTCTGGTCCTAGACTCCCCCACCATAGGAAACATCCTCTCCATGTCCACTCTATCTGTGTCCTCTGGTCCTTGACTCCCCCACCATAGGAAACATCCTCTCCACGTCCACTCTATCTGTGTCCTCTGGTCCTAGACTCCCCCACTATAGGAAACATCCACTCCACATCCACTCTATCTGTGTCCTCTGGTCCCAGACTCCCCCACTATAGGAAACATCCTCTCTACATCCACTCTATCTGTGTCCTATGGTCCTAGACTCCCCCACCATAGGAAACATCCTCTCAACATCCAATCTATCTGTGTCCTCTGGTCCTAGACTCCCCCACTATAGGAAACATCCTCTCCACATCCACTCTATCTGTGTCCTCTGGTCCTAGACTCCCCCACTATAGGAAACATCCTCTCCACATCCACTCTATCTGTGTCCTCTGGTCCTAGACTCCACCACTAAAGGAAACATCCTCTCCACGTCCACTCTATCTGTGTCCTCTGGTCCTAGACTCCCCCACCATAGGAGACATCCTCTCCACATCCACTCTATCTGTGTCCTCTGGTCCTAGACTCCCCCACCATAGGAGACATCCTCTCCACATCCACTCTATCTGTGTCCTCTGGACCTAGACTCCCCCACTATAGGAAACATCCTCTCGACATCCACTCTATCTGTGTCCTCTGGTCCTAGACTCCCCCACTAAAGGAAACATCCTCTCCAAATCCACTCTATCTGTGTCCTCTGGTCCTAGACTCCCCCACTAAAGGAAACATCCTCTCTACATCCACTCTATCTGTGTCCTCTGGTCCTAGACTCCCCCACCATAGGAGACATCCTCTCTACCTCCACTCTATCTGTGTCCTCTGGTCCCAGACTCCACCACCATAGGAAACATCCTCTCTACATCCACTCTATCAGTGTACTCTGGTCGTAGACTACCCCACTATAGGAAACATCCTCTCCACATCCACTTTATCTGTGCCCTCTGGTCCTAGACTCCCCCACTATAGGAAACATCCTCTCAACATCCAATCTATCTGTGTCCTCTGGTCCTAGACTCCCCCACTATAGGAAACATCCTCTCCACATCCACTCTATCTGTGTCCTCTGGTCCTAGACTCCCCCACCATAGGAGACATCCTCTCCACATCCACTCTATCTGTGTCCTTTGGTCCTAGACTCCCCCACTAAAGGAAATATCCTCTCCACATCCACTCTATCTGTGTCCTTTGCTCCTAGACTCCCCCACTACAGGAAACATCCTCTCCACATCCACTCTATCTGTGTCCTCTGGTCCTAGACTCCCCCACCATAGGAAACATCCTCTCCATGTCCACTCTATCTGTGTCCTCTGGTCCTTGACTCCCCCACCATAGGAAACATCCTCTCCACGTCCACTCTATCTGTGTCCTCTGGTCCTAGACTCCCCCACTATAGGAAACATCCTCTCCACATCCACTCTATCTGTGTCCTCTGGTCCCAGACTCCCCCACTATAGGAAACATCCTCTCTACATCCACTCTATCTGTGTCCTATGGTCCTAGACTCCCCCACCATAGGAAACATCCTCTCAACATCCAATCTATCTGTGTCCTCTGGTCCTAGACTCCCCCACTATAGGAAACATCCTCTCTACCTCCACTCTATCTGTGTCCTCTGGTCCCAGACTCCCCCACCATAGGAAACATCCTCTCTACATCCACTCTATCTGTGTACTCTGGTCGTAGACTACCCCACTATAGGAAACATCCTCTCCACATCCACTTTATCTGTGCCCTCTGGTCCTAGACTCCCCCACTATAGGAAACATCCTCTCAACATCCAATCTATCTGTGTCCTCTGGTCCTAGACTCCCCCACTATAGGAAACATCCTCTCCACATCCAGTCTATCTGTGTCCTCTGGTCCTAGACTCCCCCACCATAGGAGACATCCTCTCCACATCCACTCTATCTGTGTCCTTTGGTCCTAGACTCCCCCACTAAAGGAAATATCCTCTCCACATCCACTCTATCTGTGTCCTTTGCTCCTAGACTCCCCCACTACAGGAAACATCCTCTCCACATCCACTCTATCTGTGTCCTCTGGTCCTAGACTCCCCCACCATAGGAAACATCCTCTCTATGTCCACTCTATCTGTGTCCTCTGGTCCTTGACTCCCCCACCATAGGAAACATCCTCTCCACGTCCACTCTATCTGTGTCCTCTGGTCCTAGACTCCCCCACTATAGGAAACATCCTCTCCACATCCACTCTATCTGTGTCCTCTGGTCCCAGACTCCCCCACTATAGGAAACATCCTCTCTACATCCACTCTATCTGTGTCCTATGGTCCTAGACTCCCCCACCATAGGAAACATCCTCTCAACATCCAATCTATCTGTGTCCTCTGGTCCTAGACTCCCCCACTATAGGAAACATCCTCTCCACATCCACTCTATCTGTGTCCTCTGGTCGTAGACTACCCCACTATAGGAAACATCCTCTCCACATCCACTTTATCTGTGCCCTCTGGTCCTAGACTCCCCCACTATAGGAAACATCCTCTCAACATCCACTCTATCTGTGTCCTCTGGTCCTAGACTCCACCACCATAGGAGACATCCTCTCCACATCCACTCTATCTGTGTGCTTTGGTCCTAGACTCCCCCACTAAAGGAAATATCCTCTCCACATCCATTCTATCTGTGTCCTTTGCTCCTAGACTCCCCCACTACAGGAAACATCCTCTCTACATCCACTCTATCTGTGTCCTCTGGTCCTAGACTCCCCCACCATAGGAAACATCCTCTCCATGTCCACTCTATCTGTGTCCTCTGGTCCTTGACTCCCCCACCATAGGAAACATCCTCTCCACGTCCACTGTATCTGTGTCCTCTGGTCCTAGACTCCCCCACTATAGGAAACATCCTCTCCACATCCACTCTATCTGTGTCCTCTGGTCCCAGACTCCCCCACTATAGGAAACATCCTCTCTACATCCATTCTATCTGTGTCCTATGGTCCTAGACTCCCCCACCATAGGAAACATCCTCTCAACATCCAATCTATCTGTGTCCTCTGGTCCTAGACTCCCCCACTATAGGAAACATCCTCTCCACATCCACTCTATCTGTGTCCTCTGGTCCTAGACTCCCCCACTATAGGAAACATCCTCTCCACATCCACTCTATCTGTGTCCTCTGGTCCTAGACTCCACCACTAAAGGAAACATCCTCTCCACGTCCACTCTATCTGTGTCCTCTGGTCCTAGACTCCCCCACTATAGGAAACATCCTCTCCACATCCACTCTATCTGTGTCCTCTGGTCCTAGACTCCCCCACTAAAGGAAACATCCTCTCCACGTCCACTCTATCTGTGTCCTCTCGTCCTAGACTCCCCCACTATAGGAAACATCCTCTCCACATCCACTCTATCTGTGTCCTCTGGTCCCAGACTCCCCCACTATAGGAAACATCCTCTCTACATCCACTCTATCTGTGTCCTATGGTCCTAGACTCCCCCACCATAGGAAACATCCTCTCAACATCCAATCTATCTGTGTCCTCTGGTCCTAGACTCCCCCACTATAGGAAACATCCTCTCCACATCCACTCTATCTGTGTCCTCTGGTCCTAGACTCCCCCACCATAGGAGACATCCTCTCCACATCCACTCTATCTGTGTCCTCTGGACCTAGACTCCCCCACTATAGGAAACATCCTCTCGACATCCACTCTATCTGTGTCCTCTGGTCCTAGACTCCCCCACTAAAGGAAACATCCTCTCCAAATCCACTCTATCTGTGTCCTCTGGTCCTAGACTCCCCCACTAAAGGAAACATCCTCTCTACATCCACTCTATCTGTGTCCTCTGGTCCTAGACTCCCCCAGCATAGGAGAAATCCTCTCTACATCCACTCTATCTGTGTCCTCTGGTCCCAGACTCCCCCACCATAGGAAACATCCTCTCTACATCCACTCTATCTGTGTCCTCTGGTCGTAGACTACCCCACTATAGGAAACATCCTCTCCACATCCACTTTATCTGTGCCCTCTGGTCCTAGACTCCCCCAGTATAGGAAACATCCTCTCAACATCCAATCTATCTCTGTCCTCTGGTCCTAGACTCCCCCACTATAGGAAACATCCTCTCCACATCCACTCTATCTGTGTCCTCTGGTCCTAGACTCCCCCACCATAGGAGACATTCTCTCCACATCCACTCTATCGGTGTCCTTTGGTCCTAGACTCCCCCACTAAAGGAAATATCCTCTCCACATCCACTCTATCTGTGTCCTTTGCTCCTAGACTCCCCTACTACAGGAAACATCCTCTCCACATCCACTCTATCTGTGTCCTCTGCTCCTAGACTCCCCCACTATAGGAAACATCCTCTCCACATCCACTCTATCTGTGTCCTCTGGTCTTAGACTTGACCACTATAGGAAACATCCTCTCCACATCCACTCTAACTGTGTCCTCTGGTCCTAGACTCCCTCGCTATAGGAAACATCCTCCCCACATCCACTCTATCTGTGTCCTCTGGTCCTAGACTCCCCCACTATAGCAAACATCCTCTCCACATCCACTCTATCTGTGTCCTCGGGTCCTAGACTCACCCACCATAGGAAACATCCTCTCCACATCCACTCTATCTGTGTCCTCTGGTCCCAGACTCCCCCACTATAGCAAACATCCTCTCCACATCCACTCTATCTGTGTCCTGTCGTCCCAGACTCCCCCACTATAGGAAACATCCTCTCGACATCCACTCTATCTGTGTCCTCTGGTCCTAGACTCCCCCACTAAAGGAAACATCCTCTCCAAATCCACTCTATCTGTGTCCTCTGGTCCCAGACTCCCCCACCATAGGAAACATCCTCTCTACATCCACTCTATCTGTGTCCTCTGGTCGTAGACTACCCCACTATAGGAAACATCCTCTCCACATCCACTTTATCTGTGCCCTCTGGTCCTAGACTCCCCCACTATAGGAAACATCCTCTCAACATCCAATCTATCTCTGTCCTCTGGTCCTAGACTCCCCCACTATAGGAAACATCCTCTCCACATCCACTCTATCTGTGTCCTCTGGTCCTAGACTCCCCCACCATAGGAGACATCCTCTCCACATCCACTCTATCGGTGTCCTTTGGTCCTAGACTCCCCCACTAAAGGAAATATCCTCTCCACATCCACTCTATCTGTGTCCTTTGCTCCTAGACTCCCCCACTTCAGGAAACATCCTCTCCACATCCACTCTATCTGTGTCCTCTGGTCCTAGACTCCCCCACTATAGGAAACATCCTCTCCACATCCACTCTATCTGTGTCCTCTGGTCTTAGACTTGACCACTATAGGAAACATCCTCTCCACATCCACTCTAACTGTGTCCTCTGGTCCTAGACTCCCTCGCTATAGGAAACATCCTCCCCACATCCACTCTATCTGTGTCCTCTGGTCCTAGACTCCCCCACTATAGGAAACATCCTCTCCACATCCACTCTATCTGTGTCCTCGGGTCCTAGACTCACCCACCATAGGAAACATCCTCTCCACATCCACTCTATCTGTGTCCTCTGGTCCCAGACTCCCCCACTAAAGGAAACATCCTCTCCAAATCCACTCTATCTGTGTCCTCTGGTCCTAGACTCCCCCAGCATAGGAGACATCCTCTCTACATCCACTCTATCTGTGTCCTCTGGTCCCAGACTCCCCCACCATAGGAAACATCCTCTCTACATCCACTCTATCTGTGTCCTCTGGTCGTAGACTACCCCACTATAGGAAACATCCTCTCCGCATCCACTTTATCTGTGCCCTCTGGTCCTAGACTCCCCTACTATAGGAAACATCCTCTCAACATCCAATCTATCTCTGTCCTCTGGTCCTAGACTCCCCCACTATAGGAAACATCCTCTCCACATCCACTCTATCTGTGTCCTCTGGTCCTAGACTCCCCCACCATAGGAGACATCCTCTCCACATCCACTCTATCTGTGTCCTTTGGTCCTAGACTCCCCCACTAAAGGAAATATCCTCTCCACATCCACTCTATCTGTGCCCTTTGCTCCTAGACTCCCCCACTACAGGAAACATCCTCTCCACATCCACTCTATCTGTGTCCTCTGGTCCTAGACTCCCCCACTATAGGAAACATCCTCTCCACATCCACTCTATCTGTGTCCTCTGGTCTTAGACTTGACCACTATAGGAAACATCCTCTCCACATCCACTCTAACTGTGTCCTCTGGTCCTAGACTCCCTCGCTATAGGAAACATCCTCCCCACATCCACTCTATCTGTGTCCTCTGGTCCTAGACTCCCCCACTATAGGAAACATCCTCTCCACATCCACTCTATCTGTGTCCTCGTGTCCTTGACTCACCCACCATAGGAAACATCCTCTCCACATCCACTCTATCTGTGTCCTCTGGTCCCAGACTCCCCCACTATAGCAAACATCCTCTCCACATCCATTCTATCTGTGTCCTCTGGTCCCAGACTCCCCCACTATAGGAAACATCCTCTCGACGTCCACTCTATCTGTGTCCTCTGGTCCCAGACTCCCCCACTATAGGAAACATCCTCTCCACGTCCACTCTATCTGTGTCCTCTGGTCCTAGACTCCCCCACCATAGGAAACATCCTCTCCACGTCCACTCTATCTGTGTCCTCTCGTCCCAGACTCCCCCACTATAGGAAACATCCTCTCCACATCCACTCTATCTGTGTCCTCTGGTCTTAGACTTGAACACCATAGGAAACATCCTCTCCACATCCAGTCTAACTGTGTCCTCTGGTCCTAGGCTCCCTCGCTATAGGAAACATCCTCCCCACATCCACTCTATCTGTGTCCTCCGGTCCTAGACTCCCCCACTATAGGAAACATCCTCTCCACATCCACTCTATCTGTGTCCTCTGGTCCTAGACTCCCCCACCATAGGAAACATCCTCTCCACGTCCACTCTATCTGTGTCCTCTCGTCCCAGACTCCCCCACTATAGGAAACATCCTCTCCACATCCACTCTATCTGTGTCCTCTGGTCTTAGACTTTACCACCATAGGAAACATCCTCTCCACATCCACTCTAACTGTGTCCTCTGGTCCTAGACTCCCTCGCTATAGGAAACATCCTCCCCACATCCACTCTATCTGTGTCCTCTCGTCCCAGACTCCCCCACTATAGGAAACATCCTCTCCACATCCACTCTATCTGTGTCCTCTGGTCCTAGACTCACCCACCATAGGAAACATCCTCTCCACATCCACTCTGTGTCCTCTGGTCCCAGACTCCCCCACTATAGCAAACATCCTCTCTACATCCACTCTATCTGTGTCCTCTGGTCCCAGACTCCCCCACTATAGGAAACATCCTCTCTACATCCACTCTATCTGTGTCCTATGGTCCTGGACTCCCCCACCATAGGAAACATCCTCTCAACATCCAATCTATCTGTGTCCTCTGGTCCTAGACTCCCCCACTATAGGAAACATCCTCTCCACATCCACTCTATCTGTGTCCTCTGGTCCTAGACTCCCCCACTATAGGAAACATCCTCTCCACATCCACTCTATCTGTGTCCTCTGGTCCTAGACTCCACCACTAAAGGAAACATCCTCTCCACGTCCACTCTATCTGTGTCCTCTGGTCCTAGACTCCCCCACTATAGGAAACATCCTCTCCACATCCACTCTATCTGTGTCCTCTGGTCCTAGACTCCCCCACTAAAGGAAACATCCTCTCCACGTCCACTCTATCTGTGTCCTCTCGTCCTAGACTCCCCCACTATAGGAAACATCCTCTCCACATCCACTCTATCTGTGTCCTCTGGTCCCAGACTCCCCCACTATAGGAAACATCCTCTCTACATCCACTCTATCTGTGTCCTATGGTCCTAGACTCCCCCACCATAGGAAACATCCTCTCAACATCCAATCTATCTGTGTCCTCTGGTCCTAGACTCCCCCACTATAGGAAACATCCTCTCCACATCCACTCTATCTGTGTCCTCTGGTCCTGGACTCCCCCACCATAGGAGACATCCTCTCCACATCCACTCTATCTGTGTCCTCTGGACCTAGACTCCCCCACTATAGGAAACATCCTCTCGACATCCACTCTATCTGTGTCCTCTGGTCCTAGACTCCCCCACTAAAGGAAACATCCTCTCCAAATCCACTCTATCTGTGTCCTCTGGTCCTAGACTCCCCCACTATAGGAAACATCCTCTCCAAATCCACTCTATCTGTGTCCTCTGGTCCTAGACTCCCCCACTAAAGGAGACATCCTCTCTACATCCACTCTATCTGTGTCCTCTGGTCCCAGACTCCCCCACCATAGGAAACATCCTCTCTACATCCACTCTATCTGTGTCCTCTGGTCGTAGACTAACCCACTATAGGAAACATCCTCTCCACATCCACTTTATCTGTGCCCTCTGGTCCTAGACTCCCCCACTATAGGAAACATCCTCTCAACATCCAATCTATCTCTGTCCTCTGGTCCTAGACTCCCCCACTATAGGAAACATCCTCTCCACATCCACTCTATCTGTGTCCTTTGGTCCTAGACTCCCCCACTAAAGGAAATATCCTCTCCACATCCAGTCTATCTGTGTACTTTGCTCCTAGACTCCCCCACTACAGGAAACATCCTCTCCACATCCACTCTATCTGTGTCCTCTGGTCCTAGACTCCCCCACTATAGGAAACATCCTCTCCACATCCACTCTATCTGTGTCCTCTGGTCTTAGACTTGACCACTATAGGAAACATCCTCTCCACATCCACTCTAACTGTGTCCTCTGGTCCTAGACTCACTCGCTATAGGAAACATCCTCCCCACATACACTCTATCTGTGTCCTCTGGTCCTAGACTCCCCCACTATAGGAAACATCCTCTCCACATCCACTCTATCTGTGTACTCAGGTCCTAGACTCACCCACCATAGGAAACATCCTCTCCACATCCACTCTATCTGTGTCCTCTGGTCCCAGACTCCCCCACTATAGCAAACATCCTCTCCACATCCACTCTATCTGTGTCCTCTGGTCCCAGACTCCCCCACTATAGGAAACATCCTCTCCACGTCCACTCTATCTGTGTCCTCTGGTCCCAGACTCCCCCACGATAGGAAACATCCTCTCCACGTCCACTCTATCTGTGTCCTCTGGTCCTAGACTCCCCCACCATAGGAAACATCCACTCCACGTCCACTCTATCTGTGTCCTCTCGTCCCAGACTCCCCCACTATAGGAAACATCCTCTCCACATCCACTCTATCTGTGTCCTCTGGTCTTAGACGTGACCACCATAGGAAACATCCTCTCCACATCCACTCTAACAGTGTCCTCTGGTCCTAGACTCCCTCGCTATAGGAAACATCCTCCCCACATCCACTCTATCTGTGTCCTCCGGTCCTAGACTCCCCCACTATAGGAAACATCCTCTCCACATCCACTCTATCTGTGTCCTCTGGTCCTAGACTCCCCCGCCATAGGAAACATCCTCTCCACGTCCACTCTATCTGTGTCCTCTCGTCCCAGACTCCCCCACTATAGGAAACATCCTCTCCACATCCACTCTATCTGTGTCCTCTGGTCTTAGACTTGACCACCATAGGAAACATCCTCTCCACATCCACTCTAACTGTGTCCTCTGGTCCTAGACTCCCTCGCTATAGGAAACATCCTCCCCACATCCACTCTATCTGTGTCCTCCGGTCCTAGACTCCCCCACTATAGGAAACATCCTCTCCACATCCACTCCATCTGTGTCCTCTGGTCCTAGACTCACCCACCATAGGAAACATCCTCTCCACATCCACTCTGTGTCCTCTGGTCCCAGACTCCCCCACTATAGCAAACATCCTCTCGACATCCACTCTATCTGTGTCCTCTGGTCCCAGACTCCCCCACTATAGGAAACATCCTCTCCACGTCCACTCTATCTGTGTCCTCTGGTCCCAGACTCCCCCACTATAGGAAACATCCTATCCACGTCCACTCTATCTGTGTCCTCTGGTCCTAGACTCCCCCACCATAGGAAACATCCTCTCCACGTCCACTCTATCTGTGTCCTGTCGTCCCAGACTCCCCCACTATAGGAATCATCCTCTCCACGTCCACTCTATCTGTGTCCTCCGGTCCTAGACTCCCCCACCATAGGAAACATCCTCTCCACGTCCACTCTATCTGGTGTCCTGTCGTCCCAGACTCCCCCAGTATAGGAAACATCTTCTCCACGTCCACTCTATCTCTGCCCTCTGGTCCTAGACTCCTCCACCATAGGAAACATCCTCTCCACGTCCACTCTATCTGTGTCCTGTCGTCCCAGACTCCCCCACTATAGGAAACATCCTCTCCACGTCCACTCTATCTGTGTCCTCTGGTCCCAGACTCCCCCACTATAGGAAACATCCTCTCCACGTCCACTCTATCTGTGACATCTGGTCCTAGACTCCCCCACCATAGGAAACATCCTCTCCATGTCCACTCTATCTGTGTCCTCTGGTCCTAGACTCCCCCACCATAGGAAACATCCTCTCCACGTCCACTCTATCTGTGTCCTCTGGTCCTAGACTCCCCCACTAAAGGAAACATCCTCTCCACATCCACTCTATCTGTGTCCTCTTGTCCCAGACTCCCCCACTATAGGAAACATCCTCTCTACATCCACTCTATCTGTGTCCTATGGTCCTAGACTCCCCCACCATAGGAAACATCCTCTCAACATCCAATCTATCTGTGTCCTCTGGTCCTAGACTCCCCCACAATAGGAAACATCCTCTCCACATCCACTCTATCTGTGTCCTCTGGTCCTAGACTCCACCACTAAAGGAAACTTCCTCTCCACGTCCACTCTATCTGTGTCCTCTGGTCCTAGACTCCCCCACTATAGGAAACATCCTCTCCACATCCACTCTATCTGTGTCCTCTGGTCCTAGACTCCCCCACTAAAGGAAACATCCTCTCCACGTCCACTCTATCTGTGTCCTCTCGTCCTAGACTCCCCCACTATAGGAAACATCCTCTCCACATCCACTCTATCAGTGTCCTCTGGTCCCAGACTCCCCCACTATAGGCAACATCCCCTCTACATCCACTCTATCTGTGTCCTATGGTCCTAGACTCCCCCACCATAGGAAACATTCTCTCAACATCCAATCTATCTGTGTCCTCTGGTCCTAGACTCCCCCACTATAGGAAACATCCTCTCCACATCCACTCTATCTGTGTCCTCTGGTCCTAGACTCCCCCACCATAGGAGACATCCTCTCCACATCCACTCTATCTGTGTCCTCTGGACCTAGACTACCCCACTATAGGAAACATCCTCTCGACATCCACTCTATCTGTGTCCTCTGGTCCTAGACTCCCCCACTAAAGGAAACATCCTCTCCAAATCCACTCTATCAGTGTCCTCTGGTCCTAGACTCCCCCACTAAAGGAAACATCCTCTCTACATCCACTCTATCTGTGTCCTCTGGTCCTAGACTCCCCCAGCATAGGAGACATCCTCTCTACATCCACTCTATCTGTGTCCTCTGGTCCCAGACTCCCCCACCATAGGAAACATCCTCTCTACATCCAATCTATCTGTGTCCTCTGGTCCTAGACTCCCCCACTATAGGAAACATCCTCTCCACATCCACTCTATCTGTGTCCTCTGGTCCTAGACTCCCCCACTATAGGAAACATCCTCTCCACATCCACTCTATCTGTGTCCTCTGGTCCTAGACTCCACCACTAAAGGAAACATCCTCTCCACGTCCACTCTATCTGTGTCCTCTGGTCCTAGACTCCCCCACTAGAGGAAACATCCTCTCCACATCCACTCTATCTGTGTCCTCTGGTCCTAGACTCCCCCACTAAACGAAACATCCTCTCCACGTCCACTCTATCTGTGTCCTCTCGTCCTAGACTCCCCCACTACAGGAAACATCCTCTCCACATCCACTCTATCTGTGTCCTCTGGTCCCAGACTCCCCCACTATAGGAAACATCCTCTCTACATCCACTCTATCTGTGTCCTATGGTCCTAGACTCCCCCACCATAGGAAACATCCTCTCAACATCCAATCTATCTGTGTCCTCTGGTCCTAGACTCCCCTACTATAGGAAACATCCTCTCCACATCCACTCTATCTGTGTCCTCTGGTCCTAGACTCCCCCACCATAGGAGACATCCTCTCCACATCCACTCTATCTGTGTCCTCTGGACCTAGACTCCCCCACTATAGGAAACATCCTCTCGACATCCACTCTATCTGTGTCCTCTGGTCCTAGACTCCCCCACTAAAGGAAACATCCTCTCCAAATCCACTCTATCTGTGTCCTCTGGTCCTAGACTCCCCCACTAAAGGAAACATCCTCTCTACATCCACTCTATCTGTGTCCTCTGGTCCTAGACTCCCCCACTATAGGAAACATCCTCTCCACATCCACTCTATCTGTGTCCTCTGGTCCTAGACTCCACCACTAAAGGAAACATCCTCTCCACGTCCACTCTATCTGTGTCCTCTGGTCCTAGACTCCCCCACTATAGGAAACATACTCTCCACATCCACTCTATCTGTGTCCTCTGGTCCCAGACTCCCCCACTATAGGAGACATCCTCTCTACATCCACTCTATCTGTGTCCTATGGTCCTAGACTCCCCCACCATAGGAAACATCCTCTCAACATCCAATCTATCTGTGTCCTCTGGTCCTAGACTCCCCTACTATAGGAAACATCCTCTCCACATCCACTCTATCTGTGTCCTCTGGTCCTAGACTCCCCCACCATAGGAGACATCCTCTCCACATCCACTCTATCTGTGTCCTCTGGACCTAGACTCCCCCACTATAGGAAACATCCTCTCGACATCCACTCTATCTGTGTCCTCTGGTCCTAGACTCCCCCACTAAAGGAAACATCCTCTCCAAATCCACTCTATCTGTGTCCTCTGGTCCTAGACTCCCCCACTAAAGGAAACATCCTCTCTACATCCACTCTATCTGTGTCCTCTGGTCCTAGACTCCCCCACTATAGGAAACATCCTCTCCACATCCACTCTATCTGTGTCCTCTGGTCCTAGACTCCACCACTAAAGGAAACATCCTCTCCACGTCCACTCTATCTGTGTCCTCTGGTCCTAGACTCCCCCACTATAGGAAACATCCTCTCCACATCCACTCTATCTGTGTCCTCTGGTCCTAGACTCCCCCACTAAAGGAAACATCCTCTCCACGTCCACTCTATCTGTGTCCTCTCGTCCTAGACTCCCCCACTATAGGAAACATACTCTCCACATCCACTCTATCTGTGTCCTCTGGTCCCAGACTCCCCCACTATAGGAGACATCCTCTCTACATCCACTCTATCTGTGTCCTATGGTCCTAGACTCCCCCACCATAGGAAACATCCTCTCAACATCCAATCTATCTGTGTCCTCTGGTCCTAGACTCCCCTACTATAGGAAACATCCTCTCCACATCCACTCTATCTGTGTCCTCTGGTCCTAGACTCCCCCACCATAGGAGACATCCTCTCCACATCCACTCTATCTGTGTCCTCTGGACCTAGACTCCCCCACTATAGGAAACATCCTCTCGACATCCACTCTATCTGTGTCCTCTGCTCCTAGACTCCCCCACTAAAGGAAACATCCTCTCCAAATCCACTCTATCTGTGTCCTCTGGTCCTAGACTCCCCCACTAAAGGAAACATCCTCTCTACATCCACTCTATCTGTGTCCTCTAGTCCTAGACTCCCCCACCATAGGAGACATCCTCTCTACATCCACTCTATCTGTGTCCTCTGGTCCCAGACTCCCCCACCATAGGAAACATCCTCTCTACATCCACTCTATCTGTGTCCTCTGATCGTAGACTACCCCACTATAGGAAACATCCTCTCCACATCCACTTTATCTGTGCCCTCTGGTCCTAGACTCCCCCACTATAGGAAACATCCTCTCAACATCCAATCTATCTGTGTCCTCTGGTCCTAGACTCCCCCACTATAGGAAACATCCTCTCCACATCCACTCTATCTGTGTCCTCTGGTCCTAGACTCCCCCACCATAGGAGACATCCTCTCCACATCCACTCTATCTGTGTCCTTTGGTCCTAGACTCCCCCACTAAAGGAAATATCCTCTCCACATCCACTCTATCTGTGTCCTTTGCACCTAGACTCCCCCACTACAGGAAACATCCACTCCACATCCACTCTATCTGTGTCCTCTGGTCCTAGACTCCCCCACTATAGGAAACATCCTCTCCACATCCACTCTATCTGTGTCCTCTGGTCTTAGACTTGACCACTATAGGAAACATCCTCTCCACATCCACTCTAACTGTGTCCTCTGGTCCTAGACTCCCTCGCTATAGGAAACATCCTCTCCACATCCACTCTATCTGTGTCCTCTGGTCCTAGACTCCCCCACTATAGGAAACATCCTCTCCACATCCACTCTATCTGTGTCCTCTGGTCCTAGACTCCCCCACTAAAGGAAACATCCTCTCCAAATCCACTCTATCTGTGTCCTCTGGTCCTAGACTCCCCCACTAAAGGAAACATCCTCTCTGCATCCACTCTATCTGTGTCCTCTGGTCCTAGACTCCCCCACCATAGGAGACATCCTCTCTACATCCACTCTATCTGTGTCCTCTGGTCGTAGAGTACCCCACTATAGGAAACATCCTCTCCACATCCACTTTATCTGTGCCCTCTGGTCCTAGACTCCCCCACTATAGGAAACATCCTCTCCACATCCACTCTATCTGTGTCCTCTGGTCCTAGACTCCCCCACCATAGGAGACATCCTCTCCACATCCACTCTATCTGTGTCCTCTGGTCCTAGACTCCCCCACTAAAGGAAATATCCTCTCCACATCCACTCTATCTGTGTCCTTTGGTCCTAGACTCCCCCACTACAGGAAACATCCTCTCCACATCCACTCTATCTGTGTCCTCTGGTCCTAGTCTCCCCCACTATAGGAAACATCCTCTCCACATCCACTCTATCTGTGTCCTCTGGTCTTAGACTTGACCACTATAGGAAACATCCTCTCCACATCCACTCTAACTGTGTCCTCTGGTCCTAGACTAACTCGCTATAGGAAACATCCTCCCCACATCCACTCTATCTGTGTCCTCTGGTCCTAGACTCCCCCACTATAGGAAACATCCTCTCCACATCCACTCTATCTGTGTCCGCTGGTCCTAGACTCACTCACCATAGGAAACATCCTCTCCACATCCACTCTATCTGTGTCCTCTGGTCCTAGACTCCCCCACTCTAGGAAACATCCTCTCTACATCCACTCTATCTGTGTCCTCTGGTCCTAGACTCCCCCACTATAGGAAACATCCTCTCCACATCCACTCTATCTGTGTCCTCTGGTCCTAGACTCCCCCACTAAAGGAAACATCCTCTCTACATCCACTCTATCTGTGTCCTCTGGTCCTAGACTCCCCCACCATAGGAGACATCCTCTCTACATCCACTCTATCTGTGTCCTCTGGTCCCAGACTCCCCCACTCTAGGAAACATCCTCTCTACATCCACTCAATCTGTGTCCTCTGGACCTAGACTCCCCCACTATAGGAAACATCCTCTCCACATCCACTCTATCTGTGTCCTCTGGTCCTAGACTCTCCCACTACAGGAAACATCCTCTCCACATCCACTCTAACTGTGTCCTCTGGTCCTAGATTCCCCCACTATAGGAAACATCCTCTCCACATCCATTCTATCTGTGTCCTCTGGTCTTAGACTCGACCACTATAGGAAACATCCTCTCCACATCCACACTAACTGTGTCCTCTGGTCCTAGACTTCCCCACTGTAGGAAGCATCCTCTCCACATCCACTCTATCTGTGTCCTCTGGTCCTAGACTCACCCACCATAGGAAACATCCTCTCCTCATCCACTCTAACTGTGTCCTCTGGTCGTAGACTACCCCACTATAGGAAACATCCTCTCCACATCCACTCTATCTGTGTCCTCTGGTCCCAGACTCCCCCACTATAGGAAACATCCTCTCCACGTCCACTCTATCTGAGTCCTCTGGTCCCAGACTCCCCCACTATAGGAAACATCCTCTCCACGTCCACTCTATCTGAGTCCTCTGGTCCCAGACTCCCCCACTATAGGAAACATCCTCTCCACGTCCACTCTATCTGTGTCCTCTGGTCCCAGACTCCCCCACCATAGGAAACATCCTCTCCACGTCCACTCTATCTGTGTCCTCTGGTCCTAGACTCCCCCACTAAAGGAAACATTCTCTCCACGTCCACTTTATCTGTGCCCTCTGGTCCTAGACTCCCCCACTATAGGAAACATCCTCTCCACATCCACTCTATCTGTGTCCTCTGGTCCTAGACACCCCCACCATAGGAAACATCCTCTCCATGTCCACTCTATCTGTGTCCTCTGGTCCTAGACTCCCCCACCATAGGAAACATCCTCTCCACGTCCACTCTATCTGTGTCCTCTGGTCCTAGACTCCCCCACTATAGGAAACATCCTCTCCACATCCACTCTATCTGTGTCCTCTGGTCCCATACTCCCCCACTATAGGAAACATCCTCTCCACATCCACTCTATCTGTGTCCTCCAGTCCTAGACTCCCCCACCATTGGAGACATCCTCTCCACATCCACTCTATCTGTGTCCTCTGGACCTAGACTCCCCCACTATAGGAAACATCCTCTCGACATCCACTCTATCTGTGTCCTCTGGTCCTAGACTCCCCCACTAAAGGAAACATCCTCTCCAAATCCACTCTATCTGTGTCCTCTGGTCCTAGACTCCCCCAATAAAGGAAACATCCTCTCTGCATCCACTCTATCTGTGTCCTCTGGTCCTAGACTCCCCCACCATAGGAGACATCCTCTCTACATCCACTCTATCTGTGTCCTCTGGTCGTAGAGTACCCCACTATAGGAAACATCCTCTCCACATCCACTTTATCTGTGCCCTCTGGTCCTAGACTCCCCCACTATAGGAAACATCCTCTCCACATCCACTCTATCTGTGTCCTCTGGTCCTAGACTCCCCCACCATAGGAGACATCCTCTCCACATCCACTCTATCTGTGTCCTCTGGTCCTAGACTCCCCCACTAAAGGAAATATCCTCTCCACATCCACTCTATCTGTGTCCTTTGGTCCTAGACTCCCCCACTACAGGAAACATCCTCTCCACATCCACTCTATCTGTGTCCTCTGGTCCTAGTCTCCCCCACTATAGGAAACATCCTCTCCACATCCACTCTATCTGTGTCCTCTGGTCTTAGACTTGACCACTATAGGAAACATCCTCTCCACATCCACTCTAACTGTGTCCTCTGGTCCTAGACTAACTCGCTATAGGAAACATCCTCCCCACATCCACTCTATCTGTGTCCTCTGGTCCTAGACTCCCCCACTATAGGAAACATCCTCTCCACATCCACTCTATCTGTGTCCGCTGGTCCTAGACTCACTCACCATAGGAAACATCCTCTCCACATCCACTCTATCTGTGTCCTCTGGTCCTAGACTCCCCCACTCTAGGAAACATCCTCTCTACATCCACTCTATCTGTGTCCTCTGGTCCTAGACTCCCCCACTATAGGAAACATCCTCTCCACATCCACTCTATCTGTGTCCTCTGGTCCTAGACTCCCCCACTAAAGGAAACATCCTCTCTACATCCACTCTATCTGTGTCCTCTGGTCCTAGACTCCCCCACCATAGGAGACATCCTCTCTACATCCACTCTATCTGTGTCCTCTGGTCCCAGACTCCCCCACTCTAGGAAACATCCTCTCTACATCCACTCAATCTGTGTCCTCTGGACCTAGACTCCCCCACTATAGGAAACATCCTCTCCACATCCACTCTATCTGTGTCCTCTGGTCCTAGACTCTCCCACTACAGGAAACATCCTCTCCACATCCACTCTAACTGTGTCCTCTGGTCCTAGATTCCCCCACTATAGGAAACATCCTCTCCACATCCATTCTATCTGTGTCCTCTGGTCTTAGACTCGACCACTATAGGAAACATCCTCTCCACATCCACTCTAACTGTGTCCTCTGGTCCTAGACTTCCCCACTGTAGGAAGCATCCTCTCCACATCCACTCTATCTGTGTCCTCTGGTCCTAGACTCACCCACCATAGGAAACATCCTCTCCTCATCCACTCTAACTGTGTCCTCTGGTCGTAGACTACCCCACTATAGGAAACATCCTCTCCACATCCACTTTATCTGTGCCCTCTGGTCCTAGACTCCCTACTATAGGAAACATCCTCTCCACATCCACCCTAACCGTGTCCTCTGGTCCTAGACTCCCCCACTATAGGAAACATCCTCTCCACATCCACTCTATCTGTGTCCTCTGGTCCCAGACTCCCCCACTATAGGAAACATCCTCTCTACATCCACTCTATCTGTGTCCTCTGGTCCTAGACTCCCCCACCATAGGAAACATCCTCTCAACATCCAATCTATCTGTGTCCTCTGGTCCTAGACTCCCCCACTATAGGAAACATCCTCTCCACATCCACTTTATCTGTGTCCTCTGGTCCTAGACTCCCCCACCATAGGAGACATCCTCTCCACATCCAATCTATCTGTGTCCTCTGGTCCTAGACTCCCCCACTATAGGAAATATCCTCTCCACGTCCACTCTATCTGTGTCCTCTGGTCCTAGACACCCCCACTAAAGGAAACATCCTCTCCACATCCACTCTATCTGTGTCCTCTGGTCCTAGACTCCCCCACTAAAGGAAACATCCTCTCTACATCCACTCTATCTGTGTCCTCAGGTCCTAGACTCCCCCACCATAGGAGACATCCTCTCTACATCCACTCTATCTGTGTCCTCTGGTCCCAGACTCCCCCACCATAGGAAACATCCTCTCTACATCCACTCTATCTGTGTCCTCTGGTCCTAGACTCCCCCACTATAGGAAACATCCTCTCCACATCCACTCTATCTGTGTGCTCTGGTCCTAGACTCTCCCACTACAGGAAACATCCTCTCCACATCCACTCTATCTGTGTCCTCTGGTCCTAGTCTCCCCCACTACAGGAAACATCCTCTCCACATCCATTCTATCTGTGTCCTCTGGTCTTAGACTCGACCACTATAGGAAACATCCTCTCCACATCCACTCTAACTGTGTCCTCTGGTCCTAGATTCCCTCGCTATAGGAAACATCCTCCCCACATCCTCTCTATCTGTGTCCTCTGGTCCTAGACTCCCCCACTATAGGAAACATCCTCTCCACATCCATTCTATCTGTGTCCGCTGGTCCTAGACTCACTCACCATAGGAAACATCCTCTCCACATCCACTCTATCTGTGTCCTCTGGTCCTAGACTCCCCCACTAAAGGAAACATCCTCTCTACATCCACTCTATCTGTGTCCTCTGGTCCTAGACTCCCCCACCATAGGAGACATCCTCTCTACATCCACTCTATCTGTGTCCTCTGGTCCCAGACTCCCCCACTCTAGGAAACATCCTCTCTACATCCACTCAATCTGTGTCCTCTGGACCTAGACTCCCCCACTATAGGAAACATCCTCTCCACATCCACTCTATCTGTGTCCTCTGGTCCTAGACTCTCCCACTACAGGAAACATCCTCTCCACATCCACTCTAACTGTGTCCTCTGGTCCTAGATTCCCCCACTATAGGAAACATCCTCTCCACATCCATTCTATCTGTGTCCTCTGGTCTTAGACTCGACCACTATAGGAAACATCCTCTCCACATCCACTCTAACTGTGTCCTCTGGTCCTAGACTTCCCCACTGTAGGAAGCATCCTCTCCACATCCACTCTATCTGTGTCCTCTGGTCCTAGACTCACCCACCATAGGAAACATCCTCTCCTCATCCACTCTAACTGTGTCCTCTGGTCGTAGACTACCCCACTATAGGAAACATCCTCTCCACATCCACTTTATCTGTGCCCTCTGGTCCTAGACTCCGTACTATAGGAAACATCCTCTCCACATCCACCCTAACCGTGTCCTCTGGTCCTAGACTCCCCCACTATAGGAAACATCCTCTCCACATCCACTCTATCTGTGTCCTCTGGTCCCAGACTCCCCCACTATAGGAAACATCCTCTCTACATCCACTCTATCTGTGTCCTCTGGTCCCAGACTCCCCCACCATAGGAAACATCCTCTCTACATCCACTCTATCTGTGTCCTCTGGTCCTAGACTCCCCCACTATAGGAAACATCCTCTCCACATCCACTCTATCTGTGTGCTCTGGTCCTAGACTCTCCCACTACAGGAAACATCCTCTCCACATCCACTCTATCTGTGTCCTCTGGTCCTAGTCTCCCCCACTACAGGAAACATCCTCTCCACATCCATTCTATCTGTGTCCTCTGGTCTTAGACTCGACCACTATAGGAAACATCCTCTCCACATCCACTCTAACTGTGTCCTCTGGTCCTAGATTCCCTCGCTATAGGAAACATCCTCCCCACATCCTCTCTATCTGTGTCCTCTGGTCCTAGACTCCCCCACTATAGGAAACATCCTCTCCACATCCATTCTATCTGTGTCCGCTGGTCCTAGACTCACTCACCATAGGAAACATCCTCTCCACATCCACTCTATCTGTGTCCTCTGGTCCTAGACTCCCCCACTAAAGGAAACATCCTCTCTACATCCACTCTATCTGTGTCCTCTGGTCCTAGACTCCCCCACCATAGGAGACATCCTCTCTACATCCACTCTATCTGTGTCCTCTGGTCCCAGACTCCCCCACTCTAGGAAACATCCTCTCTACATCCACTCAATCTGTGTCCTCTGGACCTAGACTCCCCCACTATAGGAAACATCCTCTCCACATCCACTCTATCTGTGTCCTCTGGTCCTAGACTCTCCCACTACAGGAAACATCCTCTCCACATCCACTCTAACTGTGTCCTCTGGTCCTAGATTCCCCCACTATAGGAAACATCCTCTCCACATCCATTCTATCTGTGTCCTCTGGTCTTAGACTCGACCACTATAGGAAACATCCTCTCCACATCCACTCTAACTGTGTCCTCTGGTCCTAGACTTCCCCACTGTAGGAAGCATCCTCTCCACATCCACTCTATCTGTGTCCTCTGGTCCTAGACTCACCCACCATAGGAAACATCCTCTCCTCATCCACTCTAACTGTGTCCTCTGGTCGTAGACTACCCCACTATAGGAAACATCCTCTCCACATCCACTTTATCTGTGCCCTCTGGTCCTAGACTCCCTACTATAGGAAACATCCTCTCCACATCCACCCTAACCGTGTCCTCTGGTCCTAGACTCCCCCACTATAGGAAACATCCTCTCCACATCCACTCTATCTGTGTCCTCTGGTCCCAGACTCCCCCACTATAGGAAACATCCTCTCTACATCCACTCTATCTGTGTCCTCTGGTCCTAGACTCCCCCACCATAGGAAACATCCTCTCAACATCCAATCTATCTGTGTCCTCTGGTCCTAGACTCCCCCACTATAGGAAACATCCTCTCCACATCCACTTTATCTGTGTCCTCTGGTCCTAGACTCCCCCACCATAGGAGACATCCTCTCCACATCCAATCTATCTGTGTCCTCTGGTCCTAGACTCCCCCACTATAGGAAACATCCTCTCCACATCCACTCTATCTGTGTCCTCTGGTCCTAGACTCCCCCACTAAAGGAAACATCCTCTCCACATCCACTCTATCTGTGTCCTCTGGTCCTAGACTCCCCCACTAAAGGAAACATCCTCTCTACATCCACTCTATCTGTGTCCTCAGGTCCTAGACTCCCCCACCATAGGAGACATCCTCTCTACATCCACTCTATCTGTGTCCTCTGGTCCCAGACTCCCCCACCATAGGAAACATCCTCTCTACATCCACTCTATCTGTGTCCTCTGGTCCTAGACTCCCCCACTATAGGAAACATCCTCTCCACATCCACTCTATCTGTGTGCTCTGGTCCTAGACTCTCCCACTACAGGAAACATCCTCTCCACATCCACTCTATCTGTGTCCTCTGGTCCTAGTCTCCCCCACTACAGGAAACATCCTCTCCACATCCATTCTATCTGTGTCCTCTGGTCTTAGACTCGACCACTATAGGAAACATCCTCTCCACATCCACTCTAACTGTGTCCTCTGGTCCTAGATTCCCTCGCTATAGGAAACATCCTCCCCACATCCTCTCAATCTGTGTCCTCTGGTCCTAGACTCCCCCACTATAGGAAACATCCTCTCCACATCCACTCTATCTGTGTCCTCTGATCCCAGACTCCCCCACTATAGCAAACATCCTCTCCACGTCCACTCTATCTGTGTCCTCTGGTCCCAGACTCCCCCACCATAGGAAACATCCTCTCCACGTCCACTCTATCTGTGTCCTCTGGTCCTAGACTCCCCCACTAAAGGAAACATTCTCTCCACGTCCACTTTATCTGTGCCCTCTGGTCCTAGACTCCCCCACTATAGGAAACATCCTCTCCACATCCACTCTATCTGTGTCCTCTGGTCCTAGACACCCCCACCATAGGAAACATCCTCTCCATGTCCACTCTATCTGTGTCCTCTGGTCCTAGACTCCCCCACCATAGGAAACATCCTCTCCACGTCCACTCTATCTGTGTCCTCTGGTCCTAGACTCCCCCACTATAGGAAACATCCTCTCCACATCCACTCTATCTGTGTCCTCTGGTCCCATACTCCCCCACTATAGGAAACATCCTCTCCACATCCACTCTATCTGTGTCCTCCAGTCCTAGACTCCCCCACCATTGGAGACATCCTCTCCACATCCACTCTATCTGTGTCCTCTGGACCTAGACTCCCCCACTATAGGAAACATCCTCTCGACATCCACTCTATCTGTGTCCTCTGGTCCTAGACTCCCCCACTAAAGGAAACATCCTCTCCAAATCCACTCTATCTGTGTCCTCTGGTCCTAGACTCCCCCAATAAAGGAAACATCCTCTCTGCATCCACTCTATCTGTGTCCTCTGGTCCTAGACTCCCCCACCATAGGAGACATCCTCTCTACATCCACTCTATCTGTGTCCTCTGGTCGTAGAGTACCCCACTATAGGAAACATCCTCTCCACATCCACTTTATCTGTGCCCTCTGGTCCTAGACTCCCCCACTATAGGAAACATCCTCTCCACATCCACTCTATCTGTGTCCTCTGGTCCTAGACTCCCCCACCATAGGAGACATCCTCTCCACATCCACTCTATCTGTGTCCTCTGGTCCTAGACTCCCCCACTAAAGGAAATATCCTCTCCACATCCACTCTATCTGTGTCCTTTGGTCCTAGACTCCCCCACTACAGGAAACATCCTCTCCACATCCACTCTATCTGTGTCCTCTGGTCCTAGTCTCCCCCACTATAGGAAACATCCTCTCCACATCCACTCTATCTGTGTCCTCTGGTCTTAGACTTGACCACTATAGGAAACATCCTCTCCACATCCACTCTAACTGTGTCCTCTGGTCCTAGACTAACTCGCTATAGGAAACATCCTCCCCACATCCACTCTATCTGTGTCCTCTGGTCCTAGACTCCCCCACTATAGGAAACATCCTCTCCACATCCACTCTATCTGTGTCCGCTGGTCCTAGACTCACTCACCATAGGAAACATCCTCTCCACATCCACTCTATCTGTGTCCTCTGGTCCTAGACTCCCCCACTCTAGGAAACATCCTCTCTACATCCACTCTATCTGTGTCCTCTGGTCCTAGACTCCCCCACTATAGGAAACATCCTCTCCACATCCACTCTATCTGTGTCCTCTGGTCCTAGACTCCCCCACTAAAGGAAACATCCTCTCTACATCCACTCTATCTGTGTCCTCTGGTCCTAGACTCCCCCACCATAGGAGACATCCTCTCTACATCCACTCTATCTGTGTCCTCTGGTCCCAGACTCCCCCACTCTAGGAAACATCCTCTCTACATCCACTCAATCTGTGTCCTCTGGACCTAGACTCCCCCACTATAGGAAACATCCTCTCCACATCCACTCTATCTGTGTCCTCTGGTCCTAGACTCTCCCACTACAGGAAACATCCTCTCCACATCCACTCTAACTGTGTCCTCTGGTCCTAGATTCCCCCACTATAGGAAACATCCTCTCCACATCCATTCTATCTGTGTCCTCTGGTCTTAGACTCGACCACTATAGGAAACATCCTCTCCACATCCACTCTAACTGTGTCCTCTGGTCCTAGACTTCCCCACTGTAGGAAGCATCCTCTCCACATCCACTCTATCTGTGTCCTCTGGTCCTAGACTCACCCACCATAGGAAACATCCTCTCCTCATCCACTCTAACTGTGTCCTCTGGTCGTAGACTACCCCACTATAGGAAACATCCTCTCCACATCCACTTTATCTGTGCCCTCTGGTCCTAGACTCCCTACTATAGGAAACATCCTCTCCACATCCACCCTAACCGTGTCCTCTGGTCCTAGACTCCCCCACTATAGGAAACATCCTCTCCACATCCACTCTATCTGTGTCCTCTGGTCCCAGACTCCCCCACTATAGGAAACATCCTCTCTACATCCACTCTATCTGTGTCCTCTGGTCCTAGACTCCCCCACCATAGGAAACATCCTCTCAACATCCAATCTATCTGTGTCCTCTGGTCCTAGACTCCCCCACTATAGGAAACATCCTCTCCACATCCACTTTATCTGTGTCCTCTGGTCCTAGACTCCCCCACCATAGGAGACATCCTCTCCACATCCAATCTATCTGTGTCCTCTGGTCCTAGACTCCCCCACTATAGGAAATATCCTCTCCACGTCCACTCTATCTGTGTCCTCTGGTCCTAGACACCCCCACTAAAGGAAACATCCTCTCCACATCCACTCTATCTGTGTCCTCTGGTCCTAGACTCCCCCACTAAAGGAAACATCCTCTCTACATCCACTCTATCTGTGTCCTCAGGTCCTAGACTCCCCCACCATAGGAGACATCCTCTCTACATCCACTCTATCTGTGTCCTCTGGTCCCAGACTCCCCCACCATAGGAAACATCCTCTCTACATCCACTCTATCTGTGTCCTCTGGTCCTAGACTCCCCCACTATAGGAAACATCCTCTCCACATCCACTCTATCTGTGTGCTCTGGTCCTAGACTCTCCCACTACAGGAAACATCCTCTCCACATCCACTCTATCTGTGTCCTCTGGTCCTAGTCTCCCCCACTACAGGAAACATCCTCTCCACATCCATTCTATCTGTGTCCTCTGGTCTTAGACTCGACCACTATAGGAAACATCCTCTCCACATCCACTCTAACTGTGTCCTCTGGTCCTAGATTCCCTCGCTATAGGAAACATCCTCCCCACATCCTCTCTATCTGTGTCCTCTGGTCCTAGACTCCCCCACTATAGGAAACATCCTCTCCACATCCATTCTATCTGTGTCCGCTGGTCCTAGACTCACTCACCATAGGAAACATCCTCTCCACATCCACTCTATCTGTGTCCTCTGGTCCTAGACTCCCCCACTAAAGGAAACATCCTCTCTACATCCACTCTATCTGTGTCCTCTGGTCCTAGACTCCCCCACCATAGGAGACATCCTCTCTACATCCACTCTATCTGTGTCCTCTGGTCCCAGACTCCCCCACTCTAGGAAACATCCTCTCTACATCCACTCAATCTGTGTCCTCTGGACCTAGACTCCCCCACTATAGGAAACATCCTCTCCACATCCACTCTATCTGTGTCCTCTGGTCCTAGACTCTCCCACTACAGGAAACATCCTCTCCACATCCACTCTAACTGTGTCCTCTGGTCCTAGATTCCCCCACTATAGGAAACATCCTCTCCACATCCATTCTATCTGTGTCCTCTGGTCTTAGACTCGACCACTATAGGAAACATCCTCTCCACATCCACTCTAACTGTGTCCTCTGGTCCTAGACTTCCCCACTGTAGGAAGCATCCTCTCCACATCCACTCTATCTGTGTCCTCTGGTCCTAGACTCACCCACCATAGGAAACATCCTCTCCTCATCCACTCTAACTGTGTCCTCTGGTCGTAGACTACCCCACTATAGGAAACATCCTCTCCACATCCACTTTATCTGTGCCCTCTGGTCCTAGACTCCGTACTATAGGAAACATCCTCTCCACATCCACCCTAACCGTGTCCTCTGGTCCTAGACTCCCCCACTATAGGAAACATCCTCTCCACATCCACTCTATCTGTGTCCTCTGGTCCCAGACTCCCCCACTATAGGAAACATCCTCTCTACATCCACTCTATCTGTGTCCTCTGGTCCCAGACTCCCCCACCATAGGAAACATCCTCTCTACATCCACTCTATCTGTGTCCTCTGGTCCTAGACTCCCCCACTATAGGAAACATCCTCTCCACATCCACTCTATCTGTGTGCTCTGGTCCTAGACTCTCCCACTACAGGAAACATCCTCTCCACATCCACTCTATCTGTGTCCTCTGGTCCTAGTCTCCCCCACTACAGGAAACATCCTCTCCACATCCATTCTATCTGTGTCCTCTGGTCTTAGACTCGACCACTATAGGAAACATCCTCTCCACATCCACTCTAACTGTGTCCTCTGGTCCTAGATTCCCTCGCTATAGGAAACATCCTCCCCACATCCTCTCTATCTGTGTCCTCTGGTCCTAGACTCCCCCACTATAGGAAACATCCTCTCCACATCCATTCTATCTGTGTCCGCTGGTCCTAGACTCACTCACCATAGGAAACATCCTCTCCACATCCACTCTATCTGTGTCCTCTGGTCCTAGACTCCCCCACTAAAGGAAACATCCTCTCTACATCCACTCTATCTGTGTCCTCTGGTCCTAGACTCCCCCACCATAGGAGACATCCTCTCTACATCCACTCTATCTGTGTCCTCTGGTCCCAGACTCCCCCACTCTAGGAAACATCCTCTCTACATCCACTCAATCTGTGTCCTCTGGACCTAGACTCCCCCACTATAGGAAACATCCTCTCCACATCCACTCTATCTGTGTCCTCTGGTCCTAGACTCTCCCACTACAGGAAACATCCTCTCCACATCCACTCTAACTGTGTCCTCTGGTCCTAGATTCCCCCACTATAGGAAACATCCTCTCCACATCCATTCTATCTGTGTCCTCTGGTCTTAGACTCGACCACTATAGGAAACATCCTCTCCACATCCACTCTAACTGTGTCCTCTGGTCCTAGACTTCCCCACTGTAGGAAGCATCCTCTCCACATCCACTCTATCTGTGTCCTCTGGTCCTAGACTCACCCACCATAGGAAACATCCTCTCCTCATCCACTCTAACTGTGTCCTCTGGTCGTAGACTACCCCACTATAGGAAACATCCTCTCCACATCCACTTTATCTGTGCCCTCTGGTCCTAGACTCCCTACTATAGGAAACATCCTCTCCACATCCACCCTAACCGTGTCCTCTGGTCCTAGACTCCCCCACTATAGGAAACATCCTCTCCACATCCACTCTATCTGTGTCCTCTGGTCCCAGACTCCCCCACTATAGGAAACATCCTCTCTACATCCACTCTATCTGTGTCCTCTGGTCCTAGACTCCCCCACCATAGGAAACATCCTCTCAACATCCAATCTATCTGTGTCCTCTGGTCCTAGACTCCCCCACTATAGGAAACATCCTCTCCACATCCACTTTATCTGTGTCCTCTGGTCCTAGACTCCCCCACCATAGGAGACATCCTCTCCACATCCAATCTATCTGTGTCCTCTGGTCCTAGACTCCCCCACTATAGGAAACATCCTCTCCACATCCACTCTATCTGTGTCCTCTGGTCCTAGACTCCCCCACTAAAGGAAACATCCTCTCCACATCCACTCTATCTGTGTCCTCTGGTCCTAGACTCCCCCACTAAAGGAAACATCCTCTCTACATCCACTCTATCTGTGTCCTCAGGTCCTAGACTCCCCCACCATAGGAGACATCCTCTCTACATCCACTCTATCTGTGTCCTCTGGTCCCAGACTCCCCCACCATAGGAAACATCCTCTCTACATCCACTCTATCTGTGTCCTCTGGTCCTAGACTCCCCCACTATAGGAAACATCCTCTCCACATCCACTCTATCTGTGTGCTCTGGTCCTAGACTCTCCCACTACAGGAAACATCCTCTCCACATCCACTCTATCTGTGTCCTCTGGTCCTAGTCTCCCCCACTACAGGAAACATCCTCTCCACATCCATTCTATCTGTGTCCTCTGGTCTTAGACTCGACCACTATAGGAAACATCCTCTCCACATCCACTCTAACTGTGTCCTCTGGTCCTAGATTCCCTCGCTATAGGAAACATCCTCCCCACATCCTCTCAATCTGTGTCCTCTGGTCCTAGACTCCCCCACTATAGGAAACATCCTCTCCACATCCACTCTATCTGTGTCCTCTGATCCCAGACTCCCCCACTATAGCAAACATCCTCTCCACATCCACTCTATCTGTGTCCTCTGGTCCCAGACTCCCCCACTATAGGAAACATCCTCTCCATTTCCACTCTATCTGTCTCCTCTAGTCCCAGACTCCCCCACTATAGGAAACATCCTCTCCACGTCCACTCTATCTGTGTCCTCTGGTCCTAGACTCCCACACCATAGGAATCATCCTCTCCACGTCCACTCTATCTGTGTCCTCTGGTCCTAGACTCCCCCACCATAGGAAACATCCTCTCCACGTCCACTCTATCTGTGTCCTCTCGTCCCAGACTCCCCCACTATAGGAAACATCCTCTCCACGTCCACTCCATCTGTGTCCTCTGGTCCTAGACTCCCACACCAGAGGAAACATCATCTCCACGTCCACTCTATATGTGTCCTCTCATCACAGACTCCCCCACTATAGGAAACATTCTCTCCATGTCCACTCCATCTGTGTCCTCTGGTCCTAGACTCCCCCACCATAGGAAACATCCTCTCCACATCCACTCTAACTGTGTCCTCTGGTCCTAGACTCCCCCACTATAGGAAACATCCTCTCCAAATCCACTCTATCTGTGTCCTCTGGTCCTAGACTCACCCACCATAGGAAACATCCTCTCCACATCCACTCTATCTGAGTCCTCTGATCCCAGACTCCCCCACTATAGCAAACATCCTCTCCACATCCACTCTATCTGTGTCCTCTGGTCCCAGACTCCCCCACTATAGGAAACATCCTCTCCAGGTCCACTCTATCTGTGTCCTCTGGTCCCAGACTCCCCCACTATAGGAAACATCCTCTCCATGTCCACTCTATCTGTGTCCTCTGGTCCTAGACTCCCCCACCATAGGAAACATCCTCTCCACGTCCACTCTATCTGTGTCCTCTCGTCCCAGACTCCCCCACTATAGGGAACATCCTCTCCACGTCCACTCCATCTCTGTCCTCTGGTCCTAGACTCCGCCACCATAGGAAACATCCTCTCCATGTCCACTCTATCTGTGTCCTCTGGTCCAAGACTCCCCCACCATAGGAAACATCCTCTCCACGTCCACTCTATCTGTGTCCTCTGGTCCTAGACTCCCCCACCATAGGAAACATCCTCTCTACATCCACTCTATCTGTGTCCTCTGGTCCTAGACTCACCCACCATAGGAAACATCCTCTCCACCTCCACTCTAACTGTGTCCTCTGGTCCTAGACTCCCCCACTATAGGAAACATCCTCTCCACATCCACCCTATCTGTGTCCTCTGGTCCTAGACTCCCCCACTAAAGGAAACATCCTCTCTACATCCACTCTATCTGTGTCCTCTGGTCCTAGACTCCCCCACCATAGGAGACATCCTCTCTACATCCACTCTATCAGTGTCCTCTGGTCCCAGACTCCCCCACTCTAGGAAACATCCTCTCTACATCCACTCTATCTGTGTCCTCTGGTCCTAGACTCCCCCACTATAGGAAACATCCTCTCCACATCCACTCTATCTGTGTCCTCTGGTCCTAGACTCTCCCACTACAGGAAACATCCTCTCCACATCCACTCTAACTGTGTCCTCTGGTCCTAGATTCCCCCACTATAGGAAACATCCTCTCCACATCCATTCTATCTGTGTCCTCTGGTCTTAGACTCGACCACTATAGGAAACATCCTCTCCACATCCACTCTAACTGTGTCCTCTGGTCCTATACTTCCCCACTGTAGGAAGCATCCTCTCCACATCCACTCTATCTGTGTCCTCTGGTCCTAGACTCACCCACCATAGGAAACATCCTCTCCTCATCCACTCTAACTGTGTCCTCTGGTCGTAGACTACCCCACTATAGGAAACATCCTCTCCACATCCACTTTATCTGTGCCCTCTGGTCCTAGACTCCCTACTATAGGAAACATCCTCTCCACATCCACCCTAACCGTGTCCTCTGGTCCTAGACTCCCCCACTATAGGAAACATCCTCTCCACATCCACTCTATCTGTGTCCTCTGGTCCCAGACTCCCCCACTATAGGAAACATCCTCTCTACATCCACTCTATCTGTGTCCTCTGGTCCTAGACTCCCCCACCATAGGAAACATCATCTCAACATCCAATCTATCTGTGTCCTCTGGTCCTAGACTCCCCCACTATAGGAAACATCCTCTCCACATCCACTTTATCTGTGTCCTCTGGTCCTAGACTCCCCCACCATAGGAGACATCCTCTCCACATCCAATCTATCTGTGTCCTCTGGTCCTAGACTCCACCACTATAGGAAACATCCTCTCCACATCCACTCTATCTGTGTCCTCTGGTCCTAGACTCCCCCACTAAAGGAAACATCCTCTCCACATCCACTCTATCTGTGTCCTCTGGTCCTAGACTCCCCCACTAAAGGAAACATCTTCTCTACATCCACTCTATCTGTGTCCTCAGGTCCTAGACTCACCCACCATAGGAGACATCCTCTCTACATCCACTCTATCTGTGTCCTCTGGTCCCAGACTCCCCCACCATAGGAAACATCCTCTCTACATCCACTCTATCTGTGTCCTCTGGTCCTAGACTCCCCCACTATAGGAAACATCCTCTCCACATCCACTCTATCTGTGTGCTCTGGTCCTAGACTCTCCCACTACAGGAAACATCCTCTCCACATCCACTCTATCTGTGTCCTCTGGTCCTAGTCTCCCCCACTACAGGAAACATCCTCTCCACATCCATTCTATCTGTGTCCTCTGGTCTTAGACTCGACCACTATAGGAAACATCCTCTCCACATCCACTCTAACTGTGTCCTCTGGTCCTAGATTCCCTCGCTATAGGAAACATCCTCCCCACATCCTCTCTATCTGTGTCCTCTGGTCCTAGACTCCCCCACTATAGGAAACATCCTCTCCACATCCACTCTATCTGTGTCCTCTGATCCCAGACTCCCCCACTATAGCAAACATCCTCTCCACATCCACTCTATCTGTGTCCTCTGGTCCCAGACTCCCCCACTATAGGAAACATCCTCTCCAGGTTCACTCTATCTGTGTCCTCTGGTCCCAGACTCCCCCACTATAGGAAACATCCTCTCCATGTCCACTCTATCTGTGTCCTCTGGTCCTAGACTCCCCCACCATAGGAAACATCCTCTCCACGTCCACTCTATCTGTGTCCTCTCGTCCCAGACTCCCCCACTATAGGGAACATCCTCTCGACGTCCACTCCATCTCTGTCCTCTGGTCCTAGACTCCGCCACCATAGGAAACATCCACTCCATGGCCACTCTATCTGTGTCTTCTGGTCCAAGACTCCCCCACCATAGTTAACATCCTCTCCACGTCCACTCTATCTGTGTCCTCTGGTCCTAGACTCCCCCACCATAGGAAAAATCCTCTCTACATCCACTCTATCTGTGTCCTCTGGTCCTAGACTCACCCACCATAGGAAACATCCTCTCCACCTCCACTCTAACTGTGTCCTCTGGTCGTAGACTACCCCACTATAGGAAACATCCTCTCCACATCCACTTTATCTGTGCCCTCTGGTCCTAGACTCAACCACCATAGGAAACATCCTCTCCACCTCCACTCTAACTGTGTCCTCTGGTCGTAGACTACCCCACTATAGGAAACATCCTCTCCACATCCACTCTATCTGTGTCCTCTGGTCCTAGACTCCCCCACTATAGGAAACATCCTCTCCACATCCAATCTATCTGTGTCCTCTGGTCCCAGACTCCCCCACTATAGGAAACATCCTCTCTACATCCACTCTATCTGTGTCCTCTGGTCCTAGACTCCCCCACCATAGGAAACATCCTCTCCACATCCACTCTATCTGTCTCCTCTGGTCCTAGACTCCCCCACTAAAGGAAACATCCTCTCCACATCCTCTCTATCTGTGTCCTCTGGTCCTAGACTCCCCCACTAAAGGAAACATCCTCTCTACATCCACTCTATCTGTGTCCTCTGGTCCTAGACTCCCCCACCATAGGAGACATCCTCTCTACATCCACTCTATCAGTGTCCTCTGGTCCCAGACTCCCCCACTCTAGGAAACATCCTCTCTACATCCACTCTATCTGTGTCCTCTGGTCCTAGACTCCCCCACTATAGGAAACATCCTCTCCACATCCACTCTATCTGTGTCCTCTGGTCCTAGACTCTCCCACTACAGGAAACATCCTCTCCACATCCACTCTATCTGTGTCCTCTGGTCCTAGATTCCCCCACTATAGGAAACATCGTCTCCACATCCATTCTATCTGTGTCCTCTGGTTTTAGACTCGACCACTATAGGAAACATCCTCTCCACATCCACTCTAACTGTGTCCTCTGGTCCTAGACTCCCCCACTGTAGGAAGCATCCTCTCCACATCCACTCTATCTGTGTCCTCTGGACGTAGACTCACCCACCATAGGAAACATCCTCTCCTCATCCACTCTAACTGTGTCCTCTGGTCGTAGACTACCCCACTATAGGAAACATCCTCTCCACATCCACTTTATCTGTGCCCTCTGGTCCTAGACTCCGCCACCATAGGAAACATCCTCTCCATGTCCACTCTATCTGTGTCCTCTGGTCGTAGACTCCCCCACTATAGCAAACATCCTCTCCACATCCACTCTATCTGTGTCCTCTGGTCCCAGACTCCCCCACTATAGGAAACATCCTCTCCAGGTCCACTCTATCTGTGTCCTCTGGTCCCAGACTCCCCCACTATAGGAAACATCCTCTCCATGTCCACTCTATCTGTGTCCTCTGGTCCTCGACTCCCCCACCATAGGAAACATCCTCTCCACGTCCACTCTATCTGTGTCCTCTCGTCCCAGACTCCCCCACTATAGGGAACATCCTCTCCACGTCCACTCCATCTCTGTCCTCTGGTCCTATACTCCGCCACCATAGGAAACATCCTCTCCATGTCCATTCTATCTGTGTCCTCTGGTCCAAGACTCCCCCACCATAGGAAACATCCTCTCCACGTCCACTCTATCTGTGTCCTCTGGTCCTAGACTCCCCCACCATAGGAAACATCCTCTCTACATCCACTCTATCTGTGTCCTCTGGTCCTAGACTCACCCAGCATAGGAAACATCCTCCCCACCTCCACTCTAACTGCTTCCTCTGGTCGTAGACTACCCCACTATAGGAAACATCCTCTCCACATCCACTTTATTTGTGCCCTCTGGTCCTAGACTCACCCACCATAGGAAACATCCTCTCCACCTCCACTCTAACTGTGTCCTCTGGTCGTAGACTACCCCACTATAGGAAACATCCTCTCCACATCCACTCTATCTGTGTCCTCTGGTCCTAGACTCCCCCACTATAGGAAACATCCTCTCCACATCCAATCTATCTGTGTCCTCTGGTCCCAGACTCCCCCACTATACGAAACATCCTCTCTACATCCACTCTATCTGTGTCCTCTGGTCCTAGACTCCCCCACCATAGGAAACATCCTCTCCACATCCACTCTATCTGTGTCCTCTGGTTTTAGACTCGACCACTATAGGAAACATCCTCTCCACATCCACTCTAACTGTGTCCTCTGGTCCTAGACTCCCCCACTGTAGGAAGCATCCTCTCAACATCCAATCTATCTGTGTCCTCTGGTCCTAGACTCCCCCACTATAGGAAACATCCTCTCCACATCCACTTTATTTGTGCCCTCTGGTCCTAGACTCACCCACCATAGGAAACATCCTCTCCACCTCCACTCTAACTGTGTCCTCTGGTCGTAGAATACCCCACTATAGGAAACATCCTCTCCACATCCACTCTATCTGTGTCCTCTGGTCCTAGACTCCCCCACTATAGGAAACATCCTCTCCACATCCAATCTATCTGTGTCCTCTGGTCCCAGACTCCCCCACTATACGAAACATCCTCTCTACATCCACTCTATCTGTGTCCTCTGGTCCTAGACTCCCCCACCATAGGAAACATCCTCTCCACATCCACTCTATCTGTGTCCTCTGGTTTTAGACTCGACCACTATAGGAAACATCCTCTCCACATCCACTCTAACTGTGTCCTCTGGTCCTAGACTCCCCCACTGTAGGAAGCATCCTCTCAACATCCAATCTATCTGTGTCCTCTGGTCCTAGACTCCCCCACTATAGGAAACATCCTCTCCACATCCACTTTATCTGTGTCCTCTGGTCCTAGACACCCCCACCATAGGAGACATCCTCTCCACATCCAATCTATCTGTGTCCTCTGGTCCTAGACTCCCCCACTATAGGAAACATCCTCTCCACATCCACTCTATCTGTGTCCTCTGGTCCTAGACTCCCCCACTAAAGGAAACATCCTCTCCACATCCACTCTATCTGTGTCCTCTGGTCCTAGACTCCCCCACTAAAGGAAACATCCTCTCTACATCCACTCTATCTGTGTCCTCAGGTCCTAGACTCCCCCACCATAGGAGACATCCTCTCTACATCCACTCTATCTGTGTCCTCTGGTCCCAGACTCCCCCACCATAGGAAACATCCTCTCTACATCCACTCTATCTGTGTCCTCTGGTCCTAGACTCCCCCACTATAGGAAACATCCTCTCCACATCCACTCTATCTGTGTGCTCTGGTCCTAGACTCTCCCACTACAGGAAACATCCTCTCCACATCCACTCTATCTGTGTCCTCTGGTCCTAGTCTCCCCCACTACAGGAAACATCCTCTCCACATCCATTCTATCTGTGTCCTCTGGTCTTAGACTCGACCACTATAGGAAACATCCTCTCCACATCCACTCTAACTGTGTCCTCTGGTCCTAGATTCCCTCGCTATAGGAAACATCCTCCCCACATCCTCTCTATCTGTGTCCTCTGGTCCTAGACTCCCCCACTATAGGAAACATCCTCTCCACATCCACTCTATCTGTGTCCTCTGATCCCAGACTCCCCCACTATAGCAAACATCCTCTCCACATCCACTCTATCTGTGTCCTCTGGTCCCAGACTCCCCCACTATAGGAAACATCCTCTCCATTTCCACTCGATCTGTCTCCTCTGGTCCCAGACTCCCCCACTATAGGAAACATCCTCTCCACGTCCACTCTATCTGTGTCCTCTGGTCCTAGACTCCCCCACCATAGGAAACATCCTCTCCACGTCCACTCTATCTGTGTCCTCTGGTCCTAGACTCCCCCACCATAGGAAACATCCTCTCCACGTCCACTCTATCTGTGTCCTGTCGTCCCAGACTCCCCCACTATAGGAAACATCCTCTCCACGTCCACTCCATCTGTGTCCTCTGGTCCTAGACTCCCACACCAGAGGAAACATCATCTCCACGTCCACTCTATCTGTGTCCTCTCATCCCAGACTCCCCCACTATAGAAAACATTCTCTCCACGTCCACTCCATCTGTGTCCTCTGGTCCTAGACTCCCCCACTATAGGAAACATCCTCTCCACATCCACTCTATCTGTGTCGTCTCGTCCTAGACTCACCCACCATAGGAAACATCCTCTCGACATCCACTCTATCTGAGTCCTCTGATCCCAGACTCCCCCACTATAGCAAACATCCTCTCCACATCCACTCTATCTGTGTCCTCTGGTCCCAGACTCCCCCACTATAGGAAACATCCTCTCCAGGTCCACTCTATCTGTGTCCTCTGGTCCCAGACTCCCCCACTATAGGAAACATCCTCTCCATGTCCACTCTATCTGTGTCCTCTGGTCCTAGACTCCCCCACCATAGGAAACATCCTCTCCACGTCCACTCTATCTGTGTCCTCTCGTCCCAGACTCCCCCACTATAGGGAACATCCTCTCCACGTCCACTCCATCTCTGTCCTCTGGTCCTAGACTCCGCCACCATAGGAAACATCCTCTCCATGTCCACTCTATCTGTGTCCTCTGGTCCAAGACTCCCCCACCATAGGAAAAATCCTCTCCACGTCCACTCTATCTGTGTCCTCTGGTCCTAGACTCCCCCACCATAGGAAACATCCTCACTACATCCACTCTATCTGTGTCCTCTGGTCCTAGACTCACCCACCATAGGAAACATCCTCTCCACCTCCACTCTAACTGTGTCCTCTGGTCGTAGACTACCCCACTATAGGAAACATCCTCTCCACATCCACTTTATCTGTGCCCTCTGGTCCTAGACTCACCCACCATAGGAAACATCCTCTCCACCTCAACTCTAACTGTGTCCTCTGGTCGTAGACTACCCCACTATAGGAAACATCCTCTCCACATCCACTCTATCTGTGTCCTCTGGTCCTAGACTCCCCCACTATAGGAAACATCCTCTCCACATCCAATCTATCTGTGTCCTCTGGTCCCAGACTCCCCCACTATAGGAAACATCCTCTCTACATCCACTCTATCTGTGTCCTCTGGTCCTAGACTCCCCCACCATAGGAAACATCCTCTCCACATCCACTCTATCTGTGTCCTCTGGTCCTAGACTCCCCCACTAAAGGAAACATCCTCTCCACATCCACTCTATCTGTGTCCTCTGGTCCTAGACTCCCCCACTAAAGGAAACATCCTCTCTACATCCACTCTATCTGTGTCCTCTGGTCCTAGACTCCCCCACCATAGGAGACATCCTCTCTACATCCACTCTATCAGTGTCCTCTGGTCCCAGACTCCCCCACTCTAGGAAACATCCTCTCTACTTCCACTCTATCTGTGTCCTCTGGTCCTAGACTCCCCCACTATAGGAAACATCCTCTCCACATCCACTCTATCTGTGTCCTCTGGTCCTAGACTCTCCCACTACAGGAAACATCCTCTCCGCATCCACTCTATCTGTGTCCTCTGGTCCTAGATTCCCCCACTGTAGGAAGCATCCTCTCCACATCCACTCTATCTGTGTCCTCTGGTCCTAGACTCACCCACCATAGGAAACATCCTCTCCTCATCCACTCTAACTGTGTCCTCTGGTCGTAGACTACCCCACTATAGGAAACATCCTCTCCACATCCACTTTATCTGTGCCCTCTGGTCCTAGACTCCCTACTATAGGAAACATCCTCTCCTCATCCACCCTAACCGTGTCCTCTGGTCCTAGACTCCCCCACTATAGGAAACATCCTCTCCACATCCACTCTATCTGTGTCCTCTGCTCCCAGACTCCCCCACTGTAGGAAACATCCTCTCTACATCCACTCTATCTGTGTCCTCTGGTCCTAGACTCCCCCACCATAGGAAACATCCTCTCAACATCCAATCTATCTGTGTCCTCTGGTCCTAGACTCCCCACTATAGGAAACATCCTCTCCACATCCACTTTATCTGTGTCCTCTGGTCCTAGACTCCCCCACCATAGGAGACATCCTCTCCACATCCTATCTATCTGTGTCCTCTGGTCCTAGACTCCCCCACTATAGGAAACATCCTCTCCACATCCACTCTATCTGTGTCCTCTGGTCCTAGACTCCCCCACTAAAGGAAACATCCTCTCCACATCCACTCTATCTGTGTCCTCTGGTCCTAGACTCCCCTACTAAAGGAAACATCCTCTCCACATCCATTCTATCTGTGTCCTCTGGTCTTAGACTCGACCACTATAGGAAACATCCTCTCCACATCCACTCTAACTGTGTCCTCTGGTCCTAGACTCCCTCGCTATAGGAAACATCCTCCCCACATCCACTCTATCTGTGTCCTCTGATCCTAGACTCCCCCACTATAGGAAACATCCTCTCCACATCCACTCTATCTGTGTCCTCTGGTCCTAGACTCACCCACCGTAGGAAACGTCCTCTCCACATCCACTCTATCTGTGTCCTCTGATCCCAGACTCCCCCACTATAGCAAACATCCTCTCAACATCCACTCTATCGGTGTCCTCTGGTCCCAGACTCCCCCACTATAGGAAACATCCTCTCCATTTCCACTCTATCTGTGTCCTCTGTTCCCAGACTCCCCCACTATAGGAAACATCCTCTCCACGTCCACTCTATCTGTGTCCTCTGGTCCTAGACTCCCCCACCATAGGAAACATCCTCTCTACGTACACTCTATCTGTGTGCTCTCGTCCCAGACTCCCCCACTATAGGAAACATCCTCTCCACGTCCACTCCATCTGTGTCCTCTGGTCCTAGACTCCCCCACCATAGGAAACATGCTCTCCATGTCCACTCTATCTGTGTCCTCTGGTCCTAGACTCCCCCACCATAGGAAACATCCTCTCCACGTCCACTCTATCTGAGTCCTCTCATCCCAGACTCCCCCACTATAGGAAACATCCTCTCCACGTCCACTCCATCTGTGTCCTCTGGTCCTAGACTCCCCCACCATAGGAAACATCCTCTCCACGTCCACTGTATCTGTGTCCTCTCGTCCCAGACTCCCCCACTATAGGAAACATCCTCTGCACGTCCACTCCATCTGTGTCCTCTGGTCCTAGACTCCCCCACCATAGGAAACATCCTCTCCATATCCACTCTAACTGTGTCCTCTGGTCCTAGACTCCCCCACTATAGGAAACATCCTCTCCACATCCACTCTATCTGTGTCCTCTGGTCCTAGACTCACCCACCATAGGAAACATCCTCTCCACATCCACTCTATCTGTGTCCTCTGATCCCAGACTCCCCCACTATAGCAAACATCCTCTCCACATCCACTCTATCTGTGTCCTCTGGTCCCAGACTCCCCCACTATAGGAAACATCCTCTCCAGGTCCACTCTATCTGTGTCCTCTGGTCCCAGACTCCCCCACTATAGGAAACATCCTCTCCATGTCCACTCTACCTGTGTCCTCTGGTCCTAGACTCCCCCACCATAGGAAACATCCTCTCCACGTCCACTCTATCTGTGTCCTCTCGTCCCAGACTCCCCCACTATAGGAAACATCCTCTCCACGTCCACTCCATCTCTGTCCTCTGGTCCTAGACTCCCCCACCATAGGAAACATCCTCTCCATGTCCACTCTATCTGTGTCCTCTGGTCCTAGACTCCCCCACCATAGGAAACATCCTCTCCACGTCCACTCTATCTGTGTCCTCTGGTCCTAGACACCCCCACCATAGGAAACATCCTCTCTACATCCACTCTATCTGTGTCCTCTGGTCCTAGACTCACCCACCATATGAAACATCCTCTCCACATCCACTCTAACTGTGTCCTCTGCTTGTAGACTACCCCACTATAGGAAACATCCTCTCCACATCCACTTCATCTGTGCCCTCTGGTCCTAGACTCCCCCACTATAGGAAACATCCTCTCCACATCCACCGTATCTGTGTCCTCTGGTCCTAGACTCCCCCACTATAGGAAACATCCTCTCCACATCCAATCTATCTGTGTCCTCTGGTCCCAGACTCCCCCACTATAGGAAACATCCTCTCTACATCCACTCTATCTGTGTCCTCTGGTCCTAGACTCCCCCACCATAGGAAACATCCTCTCAACATCCAATCTATCTGTGTCCTCTGGTCCTAGACTCCCCCACTATAGGAAACATCCTCTCCACATCCACTCTATCCGTGTCCTGTGGTCCTAGACTCCCCCACCATAGGAGACATCCTCTCCACATCCACTCTATCTGTGTCCTCTGGTCCTAGACTCCCCCACTATATGAAACATCCTCTCCACATCCACTCTATCTGTGTCCTCTGGTCCTAGACTCCCCCACTAAAGGAAACATCCTCTCAACATCCAATCCATCTGTGTCCTCTGGTCCTAGACTCCCCCACTATAGGAAACATCCTCTCCACATCCACTCTATCCGTGTCCTCTGGTCCTAGACTCCCCCACCATAGGAGACATCCTCTCCACATCCACTCTATCTGTGTCCTCTGGTCCTAGACTCCCCCACTATAGGAAACATTACTCTCCACATCCACTCTATCTGTGTCCTCTGGTCCTAGACACCCCACTAAAGGAAACATCCTCTACACATCCACTCTATCTGTGTCCTCTGGTCCTAGACTCCCCCACTAAAGGAAACATCCTCTCTACATCCACTCTATCTGTGTCCTCTGGTCCTAGACTCCCCCACCATAGGAGACATCCTCTCTACATCCACTCTATCTGTGTGCTCTGGTCCCAGACTCCCCCACCATAGGAAACATCCTCTCTACATCCACTCTATCTGTGTCCTCTGGTCCTAGACTCCCCCACTATAGGAAACATCCTCTCCACATCCACTCTATCTGTGTCCTCTGGTCCTAGACTCTCCCACTACAGGAAACATCCTCTCCACATCCACTCTATCTGTGTCCTCTGGTCCTAGACTCCCCCACTATAGGAAACATCCTCCCCACATCCACTCTATCTGTGTCCTCTGGTCCTAGACTCACCCACCATAGGAAACATCCTCTCCACATCCACTCTATCTGTGTCCTCTGGTCCCAGACTCCCCCACTCTAGGAAACATCCTCTCCACATCCACTCTATCTGTGTCCTCTGGTCCTAGACTCCCCCACCATAGGAAACATCCTCTCCACGTCCACTCTATCTGTGTCCTCTCGTCCCAGACTCCCTCACTATAGGAACCATCCTCTCCACGTCCACTCCATCTGTGTCCTCTGGTCCTAGACTCCCCCACCATAGGAAACATCCTCTCCATGTCCACTCTATCTGTGTCCTCGGGTCCTAGACTCCCCCACCATAGGAAACATCCTCTCCACGTCCACTCTATCTGTGTCCTCTGGTCCTAGACTCCCCCACTCTAGGAAACATCCTCTCTACATCCACTCTATCTGTGTCCTCTGGTCCTAGACTCCCCCACTATAGGAAACATCCTCTCCACATCCACTCTATCTGTGTCCTCTGGTCCTAGACTCACACACCATAGGAAACATCCTCTCCACATCCACTCTATCTGTGTCCTCTGGTCCCAGACTCCCCCACTATAGGAAACATCCTCTCCAGGTCCACTCTATCTGTGTCCTCTGGTCCCAGACTCCCCCACTATAGGAAACATCCTCTCCATGTCCACTCTACCTGTGTCCTCTGGTCCTAGACTCCCCCACCATAGGAAACATCCTCTCCACGTCCACTCTATCTGTGTCCTCTCGTCCCAGACTCCCCCACTATAGGAAACATCCTCTCCACGTCCACTCCATCTCTGTCCTCTGGTCCTAGACTCCCCCACCATAGGAAACATCCTCTCCATGTCCACTCTATCTGTGTCCTCTGGTCCTTGACTCCCCCACCATAGGAAACATCCTCTCCACGTCCACTCTATCTGTGTCCTCTGGTCCTAGACACCCCCACCATAGGAAACATCCTCTCTACATCCACTCTATCTGTGTCCTCTGGTCCTAGACTCACCCACCATATGAAACATCCTCTCCACATCCACTCTAACTGTGTCCTCTGCTTGTAGACTACCCCACTATAGGAAACATCCTCTCCACATCCACTTCATCTGTGCCCTCTGGTCCTAGACTCCCCCACTATAGGAAACATCCTCTCCACATCCACCGTATCTGTGTCCTCTGGTCCTAGACTCCCCCACTATAGGAAACATCCTCTCCACATCCAATCTATCTGTGTCCTCTGGTCCCAGACTCCCCCACTATAGGAAACATCCTCTCTACATCCACTCTATCTGTGTCCTCTGGTCCTAGACTCCCCCACTATATGAAACATCCTCTCCACATCCACTCTATCTGTGTCCTCTGGTCCTAGACTCCCCCACTAAAGGAAACATCCTCTCAACATCCAATCCATCTGTGTCCTCTGGTCCTAGACTCCCCCACTATAGGAAACATCCTCTCCACATCCACTCTATCCGTGTCCTCTGGTCCTAGACTCCCCCACCATAGGAGACATCCTCTCCACATCCACTCTATCTGTGTCCTCTGGTCCTAGACTCCCCCACTATAGGAAACATTACTCTCCACATCTACTCTATCTGTGTCCTCTGGTCCTAGACACCCCCACTAAAGGAAACATCCTCTACACATCCACTCTATCTGTGTCCTCTGGTCCTAGACTCCCCCACTAAAGGAAACATCCTCTCTACATCCACTCTATCTGTGTCCTCTGGTCCTAGACTCCCCCACCATAGGAGACATCCTCTCTACATCCACTCTATCTGTGTGCTCTGGTCCCAGACTCCCCCACCATAGGAAACATCCTCTCTACATCCACTCTATCTGTGTCCTCTGGTCCTAGACTCCCCCACTATAGGAAACATCCTCTCCACATCCACTCTATCTGTGTCCTCTGGTCCTAGACTCTCCCACTACAGGAAACATCCTCTCCACATCCACTCTATCTGTGTCCTCTGGTCCTAGACTCCCCCACTATAGGAAACATCCTCCCCACATCCACTCTATCTGTGTCCTCTGGTCCTAGACTCACCCACCATAGGAAACATCCTCTCCACATCCACTCTATCTGTGTCCTCTGGTCCCAGACTCCCCCACTCTAGGAAACATCCTCTCCACATCCACTCTATCTGTGTCCTCTGGTCCTAGACTCCCCCACCATAGGAAACATCCTCTCCACGTCCACTCTATCTGTGTCCTCTCGTCCCAGACTCCCCCACTATAGGAACCATCCTCTCCACGTCCACTCCATCTGTGTCCTCTGGTCCTAGACTCCCCCACCATAGGAAACATCCTCTCCATGTCCACTCTATCTGTGTCCTCGGGTCCTAGACTCCCCCACCATAGGAAACATCCTCTCCACGTCCACTCTATCTGTGTCCTCTGGTCCTAGACTCCCCCACTCTAGGAAACATCCTCTCTACATCCACTCTATCTGTGTCCTCTGGTCCTAGACTCCCCCACTATAGGAAACATCCTCTCCACATCCACTCTATCTGTGTCCTCTGGTCCTAGACTCTCCCACTACAGGAAACATCCTCTGCACATCCACTCTATCTGTGTCCTCTGGACCTAGATTCCCCCACTATAGGAAACATCCTCTCCACATCCATTCTATCTGTGTCCTCTGGTCTTAGACTCGACCACTATAGGAAACATCCTCTCCACATCCACTCTAACTGTGTCCTCTGGTACTAGACTCCCCCACTGTAGGAAGCATCCTCTCCACATCCACTCTATCTGTGTCCCCTGGTCCTAGACTCACCCAACATAGGAAACATCCTCTCCTCATCCACTCTAACTGTGTCCTCCGGTCGTAGACTACCCCACTATAGGAAACATCCTCTCCACATCCACTTTATCTGTGCCCTCTGGTCCTAGACTCGACCACTATAGGAAACATCCTCTCCACATCCACTCTAACTGTGTCCTCTGGTCCCAGACTCCCTCGCTATAGGAAACATCCTCCCCACATCCACTCTATCTGTGTCCTCTGTTCCTAGACTCCCCCACTATAGGAAACATCCTCTCCACATCCACTCTATCTGTGTCCTCTGGTCCTAGACTCACCCACCATAGGAAACATCCTCTCCACATCCACTCTATCTGTGTCCTCTGATCCCAGACTCCCCCACTATAGCAAACATCCTCTCCACATCCACTCTATCTGTGTCCTCTGGTCCCAGACTCCCCCGCTCTAGGAAACATCCTCTCCACGTCCACTCTATCTGTGTCCTCTGGTCCTAGACTCCCCCACCATAGGAAACATCCTCTCCACGTCCACTCTATCTGTGTCCTCTCGTCCCAGAGTCCCCCACTATAGGAACCATCCTCTCCACGTCCACTCCATCTGTGTCCTCTGGTCCTAGACTCCCCCACCATAGGAAACATCCTCTCCATGTCCACTCTGTCTGTGTCCTCTGGTCCTAGACTCCCCCACCATAGGAAACATCCTCTCCACGTCCACTCTATCTGTGTCCTCTGGTCCTAGACTCCCCCACTATAGGAAACATCCTCTCCACATCCACTCTATCTGTGTCCTCTGGTCCTAGGTTCCCCCACTATAGGAAACATCCTCTCCACATCCACTCTATCCGTGTCCTCTGGTCCTAGACTCCCCCACAATAGGAGACATCCTCTCCACATCCACTCTATCTGTGTCCTCTGGTCCTAGACTCCCCCACTATAGGAAACATCCTCTCCACATCCACTCTATCTGTGTCCTCTGGTCCTAGACTCCCCCACTAAAGGAAACATCCTCTACACATCCACTCTATCTGTGTCCTCTGGTCCTAGACTCCCCCACTAAAGGAAACATCCTCTCTACATCCACTCTATCTGTGTCCTCTGGTCCTAGACTCCCCCACCATAGGAGACATCCTCTCTACATCCACTCTATCTGTGTGCTCTGGTCCCAGACTCCCCCACCATAGGAAACATCCTCTCTACATCCACTCTATCTGTGTCCTCTGGTACTAGACTCCCCCACTATAGGAAACATCCTCTCCACATCCACTCTATCTGTGTCCTCTGGTCCTAGACTCTCCCACTACAGGAAACATCCTCTCCACATCCACTCTATCTGTGTCCTCTGGTCCTAGACTCCCCCACTATAGGAAACATCCTCCCCACATCCACTCTATCTGTGTCCTCTGGTCCTAGACTCCCCCACTATAGGAAACATCCTCTCCACATCCACTCTATCTGTGTCCTCTGGTCCTAGACTCACCCACCATAGGAAACATCCTCTCCACATCCACTCTATCTGTGTCCTCTGATCCCAGACTCCCCCACTATAGCAAACATCCTCTCCACATCCACTCTATCTGTGTCCTCTGGTCCCAGACTCCCCCACTCTAGGAAACATCCTCTCCACAACCACTCTATCTGTGTCCTCTGGTCCTAGACTCCCCCACCACAGGAAACATCCTCTCCACGTCCACTCTATCTGTGCCCTCTCGTCCCAGACTCCCCCACTATAGGAACCATCCTCTCCACGTCCACTCCATCTGTGTCCTCTGGTCCTAGACTCCCCCACCATAGGAAACATCCTCTCAACATCCAATCTATCTGTGTCCTCTGGTCCTAGACTCCCCCACCATAGGAAACATCCTCTCCACGTCCACTCTATCTGTGTCCTCTGGTCCTAGACTCCCCCACTCTAGGAAACATCCTCTCTGCATCCACTCTATCTGTGTCCTCTGGTCCTAGACTCCCCCACTATAGGAAACATCCTCTCCACATCCACTCTATCTGTGTCCTCTGGTCCTAGACTCTCCCACTACAGGAAACATCCTCTGCACATCCACTCTATCTGTGTCCTCTGGTCCTAGATTCCCCCACTATAGGAAACATCCTCTCCACATCCATTCTATCTGTGTCCTCTGGTCTTAGACTCGACCACTATAGGAAACATCCTCTCCACATCCACTCTAACTGTGTCCTCTGGTCCTAGACTCCCCCACTGTAGGAAGCATCCTCTCCACATCCACTCTATCTGTGTCCTCTGGTCCTAGACTCACCCACCATAGGAAACATCCTCTCCTCATTCACTCTAACTGTGTCCTCTGGTCGTAGACTACCCCACTATAGGAAACATCCTCTCCACATCCACTTTATCTGTGCCCTCTGGTCCTAGACTCCCTACTATAGGAAACATCCTCTCCACATCCACCCTAACCGTGTCCTCTGGTCCTAGACTCCCCCACTATAGGAAACATCCTCTCCACATCCACTCTATCTGTGTCCTCTGGTCCCAGACTCCCCCACTATAGGAAACATCCTCTCTACATCCACTCTATCTGTGTCCTCTGGTCCTAGACTCCCCCACCATTGGAAACATCCTCTCAACATCCAATCTATCTGTGTCCTCTGGTCCTAGACTCCCCCACTATAGGAAACATCCTCTCCACATCCACTTTATCTGTGTCCTCTGGTCCTAGACTCCCCCACCATAGGAGACATCCTCTCCACATCCAATCTATCTGTGTCCTCTGGTCCTAGACTCCCCCACTATAGGAAACATCCTCTCCACATCCACTCTATCTGTGTCCTCTGGTCCTAGACTCCCCCACTAAAGGAAACATCCTCTCCACATCCACTCTATCTGTGTCCTCTGGTCCTACACTCCCCCACTAAAGGAAACATCCTCTCTACATCCACTCTATCTGTGTCCTCTGGTCCTAGACTCCCCCACCATAGGAGACATCCTCTCTACATTCACTCTGTCTGTGTCCTCTGGTCCCAGACTCCCCCACCATAGGAAACATCCTCTCTACATCCACTCTATCTGTGTCCTCTGGTCCTAGACTCCCCCACTATAGGAAACATCCTCTCCACATCCACTCTATCTGTGTGCTCTGGTCCTAGACTCTCCCACTACAGGAAACATCCTCTCCACATCCACTCTATCTGTGTCCTCTGGTCCTAGACTACCCCACTATAGGAAACATCCTCACCACATCCATTCTATCTGTGTCCTCTGGTCTTAGACTCGACCACTATAGGAAACATCCACTCCACATCCACTCTAACTGTGTCCTCTGGTCCTAGACTCCCTCGCTATAGGAAACATCCTCCCCACATCCACTCTATCTGTGTCCTCTGGTCCTAGACTCCCCCACTATAGGAAACATCCTCTCCACATCCACTCTATCTGTGTCCTCTGGTCCTAGACTCACCCACCGTAGGAAACATCCTCTCCACATCCACTCTATCTGTGTCCTCTGATCCCAGACTCCCCCACTATAGCAAACATCCTCTCCACATCCACTCTATCTGTGTCCTCTGGTCCCAGACTCCCCCACTATAGGAAACATCCTCTCCATTTCCACTCTATCTGTGTCCTCTGGTCCCAGACTCCCCCACTATAGGAAACATCCTCTCCACGTCCACTCTATCTGTGTCCTCTGGTCCTAGACTCCCCCACCATAGGAAACATCCTCTCCACGTCCAATCTATCTGTGTCCTCTCGTCCCAGACTCCCCCACTATAGGAAACATCCTCTCCACGTCCACTCCATCTGTGTCCTCTGGTCCTAGACTCCCCTACCATAGGAAACATCCTCTCCATGTCCACTCTATCTGTGTCCTCTGGTCCTAGACTCCCCCACCATAGGAAACATCCTCTCCACGTCCACTCTATCTGTGTCCTCTCGTCCCAGACTCCCCCACTATAGGAAACATCCTCTCCACGTCCACTCCATCTGTGTCCTCTGGTCCTAGACTCACCCACTAAAGGAAACATCCTCTACACATCCACTCTATCTGTGTCCTCTGGTCCTAGACTCCCCCACTAAAGGAAACATCCTCTCTACATCCACTCTATCTGTGTCCTCTGGTCCTAGACTCCCCCACCATAGGAGACATCCTCTCTACATCCACTCTATCTGTGTGCTCTGGTCCCAGACTCCCCCACCATAGGAAACATCCTCTCTACATCCACTCTATCTGTGTCCTCTGGTCCTAGACTCCCCCACTATAGGAAACATCCTCTCCACATCCACTCTATCTGTGTCCTCTGGTCCTAGACTCTCCCACTACAGGAAACATCCTCTCCACATCCACTCTATCTGTGTCCTCTGGTCCTAGACTCCCCCACTATAGGAAACATCCTCCCCACATCCACTCTATCTGTGTCCTCTGGTCCTAGACTCACCCACCATAGGAAACATCCTCTCCACATCCACTCTATCTGTGTCCTCTGGTCCCAGACTCCCCCACTCTAGGAAACATCCTCTCCACATCCACTCTATCTGTGTCCTCTGGTCCTAGACTCCCCCACCATAGGAAACATCCTCTCCACGTCCACTCTATCTGTGTCCTCTCGTCCCAGACTCCCCCACTATAGGAACCATCCTCTCCACGTCCACTCCATCTGTGTCCTCTGGTCCTAGACTCCCCCACCATAGGAAACATCCTCTCCATGTCCACTCTATCTGTGTCCTCGGGTCCTAGACTCCCCCACCATAGGAAACATCCTCTCCACGTCCACTCTATCTGTGTCCTCTGGTCCTAGACTCCCCCACTCTAGGAAACATCCTCTCTACATCCACTCTATCTGTGTCCTCTGGTCCTAGACTCCCCCACTATAGGAAACATCCTCTCCACATCCACTCTATCTGTGTCCTCTGGTCCTAGACTCTCCCACTACAGGAAACATCCTCTGCACATCCACTCTATCTGTGTCCTCTGGACCTAGATTCCCCCACTATAGGAAACATCCTCTCCACATCCATTCTATCTGTGTCCTCTGGTCTTAGACTCGACCACTATAGGAAACATCCTCTCCACATCCACTCTAACTGTGTCCTCTGGTACTAGACTCCCCCACTGTAGGAAGCATCCTCTCCACATCCACTCTATCTGTGTCCCCTGGTCCTAGACTCACCCAACATAGGAAACATCCTCTCCTCATCCACTCTAACTGTGTCCTCCGGTCGTAGACTACCCCACTATAGGAAACATCCTCTCCACATCCACTTTATCTGTGCCCTCTGGTCCTAGACTCGACCACTATAGGAAACATCCTCTCCACATCCACTCTAACTGTGTCCTCTGGTCCCAGACTCCCTCGCTATAGGAAACATCCTCCCCACATCCACTCTATCTGTGTCCTCTGTTCCTAGACTCCCCCACTATAGGAAACATCCTCTCCACATCCACTCTATCTGTGTCCTCTGGTCCTAGACTCACCCACCATAGGAAACATCCTCTCCACATCCACTCTATCTGTGTCCTCTGATCCCAGACTCCCCCACTATAGCAAACATCCTCTCCACATCCACTCTATCTGTGTCCTCTGGTCCCAGACTCCCCCGCTCTAGGAAACATCCTCTCCACGTCCACTCTATCTGTGTCCTCTGGTCCTAGACTCCCCCACCATAGGAAACATCCTCTCCACGTCCACTCTATCTGTGTCCTCTCGTCCCAGAGTCCCCCACTATAGGAACCATCCTCTCCACGTCCACTCCATCTGTGTCCTCTGGTCCTAGACTCCCCCACCATAGGAAACATCCTCTCCATGTCCACTCTGTCTGTGTCCTCTGGTCCTAGACTCCCCCACCATAGGAAACATCCTCTCCACGTCCACTCTATCTGTGTCCTCTGGTCCTAGACTCCCCCACTATAGGAAACATCCTCTCCACATCCACTCTATCTGTGTCCTCTGGTCCTAGGTTCCCCCACTATAGGAAACATCCTCTCCACATCCACTCTATCCGTGTCCTCTGGTCCTAGACTCCCCCAAAATAGGAGACATCCTCTCCACATCCACTCTATCTGTGTCCTCTGGTCCTAGACTCCCCCACTATAGGAAACATCCTCTCCACATCCACTCTATCTGTGTCCTCTGGTCCTAGACTCCCCCACTAAAGGAAACATCCTCTACACATCCACTCTATCTGTGTCCTCTGGTCCTAGACTCCCCCACTAAAGGAAACATCCTCTCTACATCCACTCTATCTGTGTCCTCTGGTCCTAGACTCCCCCACCATAGGAGACATCCTCTCTACATCCACTCTATCTGTGTGCTCTGGTCCCAGACTCCCCCACCATAGGAAACATCCTCTCTACATCCACTCTATCTGTGTCCTCTGGTACTAGACTCCCCCACTATAGGAAACATCCTCTCCACATCCACTCTATCTGTGTCCTCTGGTCCTAGACTCTCCCACTACAGGAAACATCCTCTCCACATCCACTCTATCTGTGTCCTCTGGTCCTAGACTCCCCCACTATAGGAAACATCCTCCCCACATCCACTCTATCTGTGTCCTCTGGTCCTAGACTCCCCCACTATAGGAAACATCCTCTCCACATCCACTCTATCTGTGTCCTCTGGTCCTAGACTCACCCACCATAGGAAACATCCTCTCCACATCCACTCTATCTGTGTCCTCTGATCCCAGACTCCCCCACTATAGCAAACATCCTCTCCACATCCACTCTATCTGTGTCCTCTGGTCCCAGACTCCCCCACTCTAGGAAACATCCTCTCCACAACCACTCTATCTGTGTCCTCTGGTCCTAGACTCCCCCACCACAGGAAACATCCTCTCCACGTCCACTCTATCTGTGCCCTCTCGTCCCAGACTCCCCCACTATAGGAACCATCCTCTCCACGTCCACTCCATCTGTGTCCTCTGGTCCTAGACTCCCCCACCATAGGAAACATCCTCTCAACATCCAATCTATCTGTGTCCTCTGGTCCTAGACTCCCCCACCATAGGAAACATCCTCTCCACGTCCACTCTATCTGTGTCCTCTGGTCCTAGACTCCCCCACTCTAGGAAACATCCTCTCTGCATCCACTCTATCTGTGTCCTCTGGTCCTAGACTCCCCCACTATAGGAAACATCCTCTCCACATCCACTCTATCTGTGTCCTCTGGTCCTAGACTCTCCCACTACAGGAAACATCCTCTGCACATCCACTCTATCTGTGTCCTCTGGTCCTAGATTCCCCCACTATAGGAAACATCCTCTCCACATCCATTCTATCTGTGTCCTCTGGTCTTAGACTCGACCACTATAGGAAACATCCTCTCCACATCCACTCTAACTGTGTCCTCTGGTCCTAGACTCCCCCACTGTAGGAAGCATCCTCTCCACATCCACTCTATCTGTGTCCTCTGGTCCTAGACTCACCCACCATAGGAAACATCCTCTCCTCATTCACTCTAACTGTGTCCTCTGGTCGTAGACTACCCCACTATAGGAAACATCCTCTCCACATCCACTTTATCTGTGCCCTCTGGTCCTAGACTCCCTACTATAGGAAACATCCTCTCCACATCCACCCTAACCGTGTCCTCTGGTCCTAGACTCCCCCACTATAGGAAACATCCTCTCCACATCCACTCTATCTGTGTCCTCTGGTCCCAGACTCCCCCACTATAGGAAACATCCTCTCTACATCCACTCTATCTGTGTCCTCTGGTCCTAGACTCCCCCACCATTGGAAACATCCTCTCAACATCCAATCTATCTGTGTCCTCTGGTCCTAGACTCCCCCACTATAGGAAACATCCTCTCCACATCCACTTTATCTGTGTCCTCTGGTCCTAGACTCCCCCACCATAGGAGACATCCTCTCCACATCCAATCTATCTGTGTCCTCTGGTCCTAGACTCCCCCACTATAGGAAACATCCTCTCCACATCCACTCTATCTGTGTCCTCTGGTCCTAGACTCCCCCACTAAAGGAAACATCCTCTCCACATCCACTCTATCTGTGTCCTCTGGTCCTACACTCCCCCACTAAAGGAAACATCCTCTCTACATCCACTCTATCTGTGTCCTCTGGTCCTAGACTCCCCCACCATAGGAGACATCCTCTCTACATTCACTCTGTCTGTGTCCTCTGGTCCCAGACTCCCCCACCATAGGAAACATCCTCTCTACATCCACTCTATCTGTGTCCTCTGGTCCTAGACTCCCCCACTATAGGAAACATCCTCTCCACATCCACTCTATCTGTGTGCTCTGGTCCTAGACTCTCCCACTACAGGAAACATCCTCTCCACATCCACTCTATCTGTGTCCTCTGGTCCTAGACTACCCCACTATAGGAAACATCCTCACCACATCCATTCTATCTGTGTCCTCTGGTCTTAGACTCGACCACTATAGGAAACATCCACTCCACATCCACTCTAACTGTGTCCTCTGGTCCTAGACTCCCTCGCTATAGGAAACATCCTCCCCACATCCACTCTATCTGTGTCCTCTGGTCCTAGACTCCCCCACTATAGGAAACATCCTCTCCACATCCACTCTATCTGTGTCCTCTGGTCCTAGACTCACCCACCGTAGGAAACATCCTCTCCACATCCACTCTATCTGTGTCCTCTGATCCCAGACTCCCCCACTATAGCAAACATCCTCTCCACATCCACTCTATCTGTGTCCTCTGGTCCCAGACTCCCCCACTATAGGAAACATCCTCTCCATTTCCACTCTATCTGTGTCCTCTGGTCCCAGACTCCCCCACTATAGGAAACATCCTCTCCACGTCCACTCTATCTGTGTCCTCTGGTCCTAGACTCCCCCACCATAGGAAACATCCTCTCCACGTCCAATCTATCTGTGTCCTCTCGTCCCAGACTCCCCCACTATAGGAAACATCCTCTCCACGTCCACTCCATCTGTGTCCTCTGGTCCTAGACTCCCCTACCATAGGAAACATCCTCTCCATGTCCACTCTATCTGTGTCCTCTGGTCCTAGACTCCCCCACCATAGGAAACATCCTCTCCACGTCCACTCTATCTGTGTCCTCTCGTCCCAGACTCCCCCACTATAGGAAACATCCTCTCCACGTCCACTCCATCTGTGTCCTCTGGTCCTAGACTCCACCACCATAGGAAACATCCTCTCCACATCCACTCTATCTGTGTCCTCTGGTCCTACACTCCCCCACTAAAGGAAACATCCTCTCTACATCCACTCTATCTGTGTCCTCTGGTCCTAGACTCCCCCACCATAGGAGACATCCTCTCTACATCCACTCTGTCTGTGTCCTCTGGTCCCAGACTCCCCCACCATAGGAAACATCCTCTCTACATCCACTCTATCTGTGTCCTCTGGTCCTAGACTCCCCCACTATGGGAAACATCCTCTCCACATCCACTCTATCTGTGTGCTCTGGTCCTAGACTCTCCCACTGCAGGAAACATCCTCTCCACATCCACTCTATCTGTGTCCTCTGGTCCTAGACTACCCCACTATAGGAAACATCCTCTCCACATCCATTCTATCTGTGTCCTCTGGTCTTAGACTCGACCACTATAGGAAACATCCTCTCCACATCCACTCTAACTGTGTCCTCTGGTCCTAGACTCCCTCGCTATAGGAAACATCCTCCCCACATCCACTCTATCTGTGTCCTCTGGTCCTAGACTCCCCCACTATAGGAAACATCCTCTCCACAACCACTCTATCTGTGTCCTCTGGTCCTAGACTCACCCACCGTAGGAAACATCCTCTCCACATCCACTCTATCTGTGTCCTCTGATCCCAGACTCCCCCACTATAGCAAACATCCTCTCCACATCCACTCTATCTGTGTCCTCTGGTCCCAGACTCCCCCACTATAGGAAACATCCTCTCCATTTCCACTCTATCTGTGTCCTCTGGTCCCAGACTCCCCCACTATAGGAAACATCCTCTCCATTTCCACTCTATCTGTGTCCTCTGGTCCCAGACTCCCCCACCATAGGAAACATCCTCTCCACGTCCACTCTATCTGTGTCCTCTCGTCCCAGACTCCCCCACTATAGGAAACATCCTCTCCACGTCCACTCCATCTGTGTCCTCTCGTCCTAGACTCCCCCACCATAGGAAACATCCTCTCCATGCCCACTCTATCTGTGTCCTCTGGTCCTAGACTCCCCCACCATAGGAAACATCCTCTCCACGTCCACTCTATCTGTGTCCTCTCGTCCCAGACTCCCCCACTATAGGAAACATCCTCTCCACGTCCACTCCATCTGTGTCCTCTGGTCCTAGACTCCCCCACCATAGGAAACATCCTCTCCACGTCCAATCTATCTGTGTCCTCTGGTCCTAGACTCCCCCACTATAGGAAACATCCTCTCCACATCCACTCTATCTGTGTGCTCTGGTCCTAGACTCTCCCACTACAGGAAACATCCTCTCCACATCCACTCTATCTGTGTCCTCTGGTCCTAGACTACCCCACTATAGGAAACATCCTCTCCACATCCATTCTATCTGTGTCCTCTGGTCTTAGACTCGACCACTATAGGAAACATCCTCTCCACATCCACTCTAACTGTGTCCTCTGGTCCTAGACTCCCTCGCTATAGGAAACATCCTCCCCACATCCACTCTATCTGTGTCCTCTGGTCCTAGACTCCCCCACTATAGGAAACATCCTCTCCACATCCACTCTATCTTTGTCCTCTGGTCCTAGACTCACCCACCGTAGGAAACATCCTCTCCACATCCACTCTATCTGTGTCCTCTGATCCCAGACTCCCCCACTATAGCAAACATCCTCTCCACATCCACTCTATCTGTGTCCTCTGGTCCCAGACTCCCCCACTATAGGAAACATCCTCTCCATTTCCACTCTATCTGTGTCCTCTGGTCCCAGACTCCCCCACTATAGGAAACATCCTCTCCACGTCCACTCTATCTGTGTCCTCTGGTCCTAGACTCCCCCACCATAGGAAACATCCTCTCCACGTCCACTCTATCAGTGTCCTCTCGTCCCAGACTCCCCCACTATAGGAAACATCCTCTCCACGTCCACTCCATCTGTGTCCTCTGGTCCTAGACTCCCCTACCATAGGAAACATCCTCTCCATGTCCACTCTATCTGTGTCCTCTGGTCCTAGACTCCCCCACCATAGGAAACATCCTCTCCACGTCCACTCTATCTGTGTCCTCTCGTCCCAGACTCCCCCACTATAGGAAACATCCTCTCCACGTCCACTCCATCTGTGTCCTCTGGTCCTAGACTCCCCCACCATAGGAAACATCCTCTCCACATCCACTCTATCTGTGTCCTCTGGTCCTACACTCCCCCACTAAAGGAAACATCCTCTCTACATCCACTCTATCTGTGTCCTCTGGTCCTAGACTCCCCCACCATAGGAGACATCCTCTCTACATCCACTCTGTCTGTGTCCTCTGGTCCCAGACTCCCCCACCATAGGAAACATCCTCTCTACATCCACTCTATATGTGTCCTCTGGTCCTAGACTCCCCCACTATAGGAAACATCCTCTCCACATCCACTCTATCTGTGTGCTCTGGTCCTAGACTCTCCCACTGCAGGAAACATCCTCTCCACATCCACTCTATCTGTGTCCTCTGGTCCTAGACTACCCCACTATAGGAAACATCCTCTCCACATCCATTCTATCTGTGTCCTCTGGTCTTAGACTCGACCACTATAGGAAACATCCTCTCCACATCCACTCTAACTGTGTCCTCTGGTCCTAGACTCCCTCGCTATAGGAAACATCCTCCCCACATCCACTCTATCTGTGTCCTCTGGTCCTAGACTCCCCCACTATAGGAAACATCCTCTCCACAACCACTCTATCTGTGTCCTCTGGTCCTAGACTCACCCACCGTAGGAAACATCCTCTCCACATCCACTCTATCTGTGTCCTCTGATCCCAGACTCCCCCACTATAGCAAACATCCTCTCCACATCCACTCTATCTGTGTCCTCTGGTCCCAGACTCCCCCACTATAGGAAACATCCTCTCCATTTCCACTCTATCTGTGTCCTCTGGTCCCAGACTCCCCCACTATAGGAAACATCCTCTCCATTTCCACTCTATCTGTGTCCTCTGGTCCCAGACTCCCCCACCATAGGAAACATCCTCTCCACGTCCACTCTATCTGTGTCCTCTCGTCCCAGACTCCCCCACTATAGGAAACATCCTCTCCACGTCCACTCCATCTGTGTCCTCTGGTCCTAGACTCCCCCACCATAGGAAACATCCTCTCCATGTCCACTCTATCTGTGTCCTCTGGTCCTAGACTCCCCCACCATAGGAAACATCCTCTCCACGTCCACTCTATCTGTGTCCTCTCGTCCCAGACTCCCCCACTATAGGAAACATCCTCTCCACGTCCACTCCATCTGTGTCCTCTGGTCCTAGACTCCCCCACCATAGGAAACATCCTCTCCACGTCCAATCTATCTGTGTCCTCTGGTCCTAGACTCCCCCACCATAGGAAACATCCTCTCCACGTCCACTCTATCTGTGTCCTCTCGTCCCAGACTCCCCCACTATAGGAAACATCCTCTCCACGTCCACTCCATCTGTGTCCTCTGGTCCTAGACTCCCCCACCATAGGAAACATCCTCTCCACATCCACTCTAATGTGTCCTCTGGTCCTAGACTCCCCCACTATAGGAAACATCCTCTCCACATCCACTCTATCTGTGTCCTCTGGTCCTAGACTCACCCACCATAGGAAACATCCTCTCCACATCCACTCTATCTGTGTCCTCTGATCCCAGTCTCCCCCACTATAGCAAACATCCTCTCCACATCCACTCTATCTGTGTCCTCTGGTCCTAGACTCCCCCACTAAAGGAAACATCCTCTCCACATCCACTCTATCTGTGTCCTCTGGTCCTACACTCCCCCACTAAAGGAGACATCCTCTCTACATCCACTCTATCTGTGTCCTCTGGTCCTAGACTCCCCCACCATAGGAGACATCCTCTCTACATCCACTCTGTCTGTGTCCTCTCGTCCCAGACTCCCCCACCATAGGAATCATCCTCTCTACATCCACTCTATCTGTGTCCTCTGGTCCTAGACTCCCCCACTATAGGAAACATCCTCTCCACATCCACTCTATCTGTGTGCTCTGGTCCTAGACTCTCCCACTACAGGAAACATCCTCTCCACATCCACTCTATCTGTGTCCTTTGGTCCTAGACTACCCCACTATAGGAAACATCCTCTCCACATCCATTCTATCTGTGTCCTCTGGTCTTAGACTCGACCACTATAGGAAACATCCTCTCCACATCCACTCTAACTGTGTCCTCTGGTCCTAGACTCCCTCGCTATAGGAAACATCCTCCCCACATCCACTCTATCTGTGTCCTCTGGTCCTAGACTCCCCCACTATAGGAAACATCCTCTCCACATCCACTCTATCTGTGTCCTCTGGTCCTAGACTCACCCACCGTAGGAAACATCCTCTCCACATCCACTCTATCTGTGTCCTCTGATCCCAGACTCCCCCACTATAGCAAACATCCTCTCCACATCCACTCTATCTGTGTCCTCTGGTCCCAGACACCCCCACTATAGGAAACATCCTCTCCATTTCCACTCTATCTGTGTCCTCTGGTCCCAGACTCCCCCACTATAGGAAACATCCTCTCCACGTCCACTCTATCTGTGTCCTCTGGTCCTAGACTCCCCCACCATAGGAAACATCCTCTCCACGTCCACTCTATCTGTGTCCTCTCGTCCCAGACTCCCCCACTATAGGAAACATCCTCTCCACGTCCACTCCATCTGTGTCCTCTGGTCCTAGACTCCCCTACCATAGGAAACATCCTCTCCATGTCCACTCTATCTGTGTCCTCTGGTCCTAGACTCCCCCACCATAGGAAACATCCTCTCCACGTCCACTCTATCTGTGTCCTCTCGTCCCAGACTCCCCCACTATAGGAAACATCCTCTCCACGTCCACTCCATCTGTGTCCTCTGGTCCTAGACTCCCCCACCATAGGAAACATCCTCTCCACATCCACTCTATCTGTGTCCTCTGGTCCTACACTCCCCCACTAAAGGAAACATCCTCTCTACATCCACTCTATCTGTGTCCTCTGGTCCTAGACTCCCCCACCATAGGAGACATCCTCTCTACATCCACTCTGTCTGTGTCCTCTGGTCCCAGACTCCCCCACCATAGGAAACATCCTCTCAACATCCACTCTATCTGTGTCCTCTGGTCCTAGACTCCCCCACTATAGGAAACATCCTCTCCACATCCACTCTATCTGTGTGCTCTGGTCCTAGACTCTCCCACTACAGGAAACATCCTCTCCACATCCACTCTATCTGTGTCCTCTGGTCCTAGACTACCCCACTATAGGAAACATCCTCTCCACATCCATTCTATCTGTGTCCTCTGGTCTTAGACTCGACCACTATAGGAAACATCCTCTCCACATCTACTCTAACTGTGTCCTCTGGTCCTAGACTCCCTCGCTATAGGAAACATCCTCCCCACATCCACTCTATCTGTGTCCTCTGGTCCTAGACTCCCCCACTATAGGAAACATCCTTTCCACAACCACTCTATCTGTGTCCTCTGGTCCTAGACTCACCCACCGTAGGAAACATCCTCTCCACATCCACTCTATCTGTGTCCTCTGATCCCAGACTCCCCCACTATAGCAAACATCCTCTCCACATCCACTCTATCTGTGTCCTCTGGTCCCAGACTCCCCCACTATAGGAAACATCCTCTCCATTTCCACTCTATCTGTGTCCTCTGGTCCCAGACTCCCCCACTATAGGAAACATCCTCTCCATTTCCACTCTATCTGTGTCCTCTGGTCCCAGACTCCCCCACCATAGGAAACATCCTCTCCACGTCCACTCTATCTGTGTCCTCTCGTCCCAGACTCCCCCACTATAGGAAACATCCTCTCCACGTCCACTCCATCTGTGTCCTCTGGTCCTAGACTCCCCCACCATAGGAAACATCCTCTCCATGTCCACTCTATCTGTGTCCTCTGGTCCTAGACTCCCCCACCATAGGAAACATCCTCTCCACGTCCACTCTATCTGTGTCCTCTCGTCCCAGACTCCCCCACTATAGGAAACATCCTCTCCACGTCCACTCCATCTGTGTCCTCTGGTCCTAGACTCACCCACCATAGGAAACATCCTCTCCACGTCCAATCTATCCGTGTCCTCTGGTCCTAGACTCCCCCACTCTAGGAAACATCCTCTCCACAACCACTCTATCTGTGTCCTCTGGTCCTAGACTCCCCCACCACAGGAAACATCCTCTCCACGTCCACTCTATCTGTGCCCTCTCGTCCCAGACTCCCCCACTATAGGAACCATCCTCTCCACGTCCACTCCATCTGTGTCCTCTGGTCCTAGACTCCCCCACCATAGGAAACATCCTCTCAACATCCAATCTATCTGTGTCCTCTGGTCCTAGACTCCCCCACCATAGGAAACATCCTCTCCACGTCCACTCTATCTGTGTCCTCTGGTCCTAGACTCCCCCACTCTAGGAAACATCCTCTCTACATCCACTCTATCTGTGTCCTCTGGTCCTAGACTCCCCCACTATAGGAAACATCCTCTCCACATCCACTCTATCTGTGTCCTCTGGTCCTAGACTCTCCCACTACAGGAAACATCCTCTGCACATCCACTCTATCTGTGTCCTCTGGTCCTAGATTCCCCCACTATAGGAAACATCCTCTCCACATCCATTCTATCTGTGTCCTCTGGTCTTAGACTCGACCACTATAGGAAACATCCTCTCCACATCCACTCTAACTGTGTCCTCTGGTCCTAGACTCCCCCACTGTAGGAAGCATCCTCTCCACATCCACTCTATCTGTGTCCTCTGGTCCTAGACTCACCCACCATAGGAAACATCCTCTCCTCATTCACTCTAACTGTGTCCTCTGGTCGTAGACTACCCCACTATAGGAAACATCCTCTCCACATCCACTTTATCTGTGCCCTCTGGTCCTAGACTCCCTACTATAGGAAACATCCTCTCCACATCCACCCTAACCGTGTCCTCTGGTCCTAGACTCCCCCACTATAGGAAACATCCTCTCCACATCCACTCTATCTGTGTCCTCTGGTCCCAGACTCCCCCACTATAGGAAACATCCTCTCTACATCCACTCTATCTGTGTCCTCTGGTCCTAGACTCCCCCACCATTGGAAACATCCTCTCAACATCCAATCTATCTGTGTCCTCTGGTCCTAGACTCCCCCACTATAGGAAACATCCTCTCCACATCCACTTTATCTGTGTCCTCTGGTCCTAGACTCCCCCACCATAGGAGACATCCTCTCCACATCCAATCTATCTGTGTCCTCTGGTCCTAGACTCCCCCACTATAGGAAACATCCTCTCCACATCCACTCTATCTGTGTCCTCTGGTCCTAGACTCCCCCACTAAAGGAAACATCCTCTCCACATCCACTCTATCTGTGTCCTCTGGTCCTACACTCCCCCACTAAAGGAAACATCCTCTCTACATCCACTCTATCTGTGTCCTCTGGTCCTAGACTCCCCCACCATAGGAGACATCCTCTCTACATCCACTCTGTCTGTGTCCTCTGGTCCCAGACTCCCCCACCATAGGAAACATCCTCTCTACATCCACTCTATCTGTGTCCTCTGGTCCTAGACTCCCCCACTATAGGAAACATCCTCTCCACATCCACTCTATCTGTGTGCTCTGGTCCTAGACTCTCCCACTACAGGAAACATCCTCTCCACATCCACTCTATCTGTGTCCTCTGGTCCTAGACTACCCCACTATAGGAAACATCCTCTCCACATCCATTCTATCTGTGTCCTCTGGTCTTAGACTCGGCCACTATAGGAAACATCCTCTCCACATCCACTCTAACTGTGTCCTCTGGTCCTAGACTCCCTCGCTATAGGAAACATCCTCCCCACATCCACTCTATCTGTGTCCTCTGGTCCTAGACTCCCCCACTATAGGAAACATCCTCTCCACATCCACTCTATCTGTGTCCTCTGGTCCTAGACTCACCCACCGTAGGAAACATCCTCTCCACATCCACTCTATCTGTGTCCTCTGATCCCAGACTCCCCCACTATAGCAAACATCCTCTCCACATCCACTCTATCTGTGTCCTCTGGTCCCAGACTCCCCCACTATAGGAAACATCCTCTCCATTTCCACTCTATCTGTGTCCTCTGGTCCCAGACTCCCCCACTATAGGAAACATCCTCTCCACGTCCACTCTACCTGTGTCCTCTGGTCCTAGACTCCCCCACCATAGGAAACATCCTCTCCACGTCCACTCTATCTGTGTCCTCTCGTCCCAGACTCCCCCACTATAGGAAACATCCTCTCCACGTCCACTCCATCTGTGTCCTCTGGTCCTAGACTCCCCTACCATAGGAAACATCCTCTCCATGTCCACTCTATCTGTGTCCTCTGGTCCTAGACTCCCCCACCATAGGAAACATCCTCTCCACGTCCACTCTATCTGTGTCCTCTCGTCCCAGACTCCCCCACTATAGGAAACATCCTCTCCACGTCCACTCCATCTGTGTCCTCTGGTCCTAGACTCCCCCACCATAGGAAACATCCTCTCCACATCCACTCTATCTGTGTCCTCTGGTCCTACACTCCCCCACTAAAGGAAACATCCTCTCTACATCCACTCCATCTGTGTCCTCTGGTCCTAGACTCCCCCACCATAGGAGACATCCTCTCTACATCCACTCTGTCTGTGTCCTCTGGTCCCAGACTCCCCCACCATAGGAAACATCCTCTCTACATCCACTCTATCTGTGTCCTCTGGTCCTAGACTCCCCCACTATAGGAAACATCCTCTCCAAATCCACTCTATCTGTGTGCTCTGGTCCTAGACTCTCCCACTACAGGAAACATCCTCTCCACATCCACTCTATCTGTGTCCTCTGGTCCTAGACTACCCCACTATAGGAAACATCCTCTCCACATCCATTCTATCTGTGTCCTCTGGTCTTAGACTCGACCACTATAGGAAACATCCTCTCCACATCCACTCTAACTGTGTCCTCTGGTCCTAGACTCCCTCGCTATAGGAAACATCCTCCCCACATCCACTCTATCTGTGTCCTCTGGTCCTAGACTCCCCCACTATAGGAAACATCCTCTCCACATCCACTCTATCTGTGTCCTCTGGTCCTAGACTCACCCACCGTAGGAAACATCCTCTCCACATCCACTCTATCTGTGTCCTCTGATCCCAGACTCCCCCACTATAGCAAACATCCTCTCCACATCCACTCTATCTGTGTCCTCTGGTCCCAGACTCCCCCACTATAGGAAACATCCTCTCCATTTCCACTCTATCTGTGTCCTCTGGTCCTAGACTCACCCACCGTAGGAAACATCCTCTCCACATCCACTCTATCTGTGTCCTCTGATCCCAGACTCCCCCACTATAGCAAACATCCTCTCCACATCCACTCTATCTGTGTCCTCTGGTCCCAGACTCCCCCACTATAGGAAACATCCTCTCCATTTCCACTCTATCTGTGTCCTCTGGTCCCAGACTCCCCCACTATAGGAAACATCCTCTCCATTTCCACTCTATCTGTGTCCTCTGGTCCCAGACTCCCCCACCATAGGAAACATCCTCTCCACGTCCAATCTATCTGTGTCCTCTGGTCCTAGACTCCCCCACCATAAGAAACATCCTCTCCACGTCCACTCTATCTGTGTCCTCTCGTCCCAGACTCCCCCACTATAGGAAACATCCTCTCCACGTCCACTCCATCTGTGTCCTCTGGTCCTAGACTCCCCCACCATAGGAAACATCCTCTCCACATCCACTCTAACTGTGTCCTCTGGTCCTAGACTCCCCCACTATAGGAAACATCCTCTCCACATCCACTCTATCTGTGTCCTCTGGTCCTAGACTCACCCACCATAGGAAACATCCTCTCCACATCCACTCTATCTGTGTCCTCTGATCCCAGTCTCCCCCACTATAGCAAACATCCTCTCCACATCCACTCTATCTGTGTCCTCTGGTCCCAGACTCCCCCACTATAGGAAACATCCTCTCCAGGTCCACTCTATCTGTGTCCTCTGGTCCCAGACTCCCCCACTATAGGAAACATCCTCTCCATGTCCACTCTATCTGTGTCCTCTAGTCCTAGACTCCCCCACCATAGGAAACATCCTCTCCACGTCCACTCTATCTGTGTCCTCTTGTCCCAGACTCCCCCACTATAGGAAACATCCTCTCCACGTCCACTCCATCTCTGTCCTCTGGTCCTAGACTCCCCCACCATAGGAAACATCCTCTCCATGTCCACTCTATCTGTGTCCTCTGGTCCTAGACTCCCCCACCATAGGAAACATCCTCTCCACGTCCACTCTATCTGTCTCCTCTGGTCCTAGACTCCCCCACCATAGGAAACATCCTCTCAACATCCAATCTATCTGTGTCCTCTGGTCCTAGACTCCCCCACTATAGGAAACATCCTCTCCACATCCACTCTATCCGTGTCCTCTGGTCCTAGACTCCCCCACCATAGGAGACATCCTCTCCACATCCACTCTATCTGAGTCCTCTGGTCCTAGACTCCCCCACTATAGGAAACATCCTCTCCACATCCACTCTATCTGTGTCCTCTGGTCCTAGACTCCCCCACTAAAGGAAACATCCTCTCCACATCCACTCTATCTGAGTCCTCTGGTCCTAGACTCCCCCACTATAGGAAACATCCTCTCCACATCCACTCTATCTGTGTCCTCTGGTCCTAGACTCCCCCACTAAAGGAAACATCCTCTCCACATCCACTCTATCTGTGTCCTCTGGTCCTAGACTCCCCCACTAAAGGAAACATCCTCTCTACATCCACTCTATCTGTGTCCTCTGGTCCTAGACTCCCCCACCATAGGAGACATCCTCTCTACATCCACTCTATCTGTGTCCTCTGGTCCCAGACTCCCCCACCATAGGAAACATCCTCTCTACATCCACTCTATCTGTGTCCTCTGGTCCTAGACTCCCCCACTATAGGAAACATCCTCTCCACATCCATTCTATCTGTGTCCTCTGGTCTTAGACTCGACCACTATAGGAAACATCCTCTCCACATCCACTCTAACTGTGTCCTCTGGTCCTAGACTCCCCCACTATAGGAAACATCCTCTCCACATCCACTCTATCTGAGTCCTCTGGTCCTAGACTCCCCCACTATAGGAAACATCCTCTCCACATCCACTCTATCTGTGTCCTCTGGTCCTAGACTCCCCCACTAAAGGAAACATCCTCTCCACATCCACTCTATCTGAGTCCTCTGGTCCTAGACTCCCCCACTATAGGAAACATCCTCTCCACATCCACTCTATCTGTGTCCTCTGGTCCTAGACTCCCCCACTAAAGGAAACATCCTCTCCACATCCACTCTATCTGTGTCCTCTGGTCCTAGACTCCCCCACTAAAGGAAACATCCTCTCTACATCCACTCTATCTGTGTCCTCTGGTCCTAGACTCCCCCACCATAGGAGACATCCTCTCTACATCCACTCTATCTGTGTCCTCTGGTCCCAGACTCCCCCACCATAGGAAACATCCTCTCCACATCCACTCTATCTGTGTCCTCTGGTCCTAGGCACTCCCACTACAGGAAACATCCTCTCCACATCCACTCTATCTGTGTCCTCTGGTCCTAGACTCCCCCACTATAGGAAACATCCTCTCCACATCCATTCTATCTGTGTCCTCTGGTCTTAGACTCGACCACTATAGGAAACATCCTCTCCACATCCACTCTAACTGTGTCCTCTGGTCCTAGACTCCCTCGCTATAGGAAACATCCTCCCCACATCCACTCTATCTGTGTCCTCTGGTCCTAGACTCCCCCACTATAGGAAACATCCTCTCCACATCCACTCTATCTGTGTCCTCTGGTCGTAGACTCACCCACCATAGGAAACATCCTCTCCACATCCACTCTATCTGTGTCCTCTGATCCTAGACTCCCCCACTAAAGCAAACATCCTCTCCACATCCACTCTATCTGTGTCCTCTGGTCCCAGACTCCCCCACTCTAGGAAACATTCTCTCCACATCCACTCTATCTGTGTCCTCTGGTCCTAGACTCCCCCACCATAGGAAACATCCTCTCCACGTCCACTCTATCTGTCTCCTCTGGTCCTAGACTTCCCCACCATAGGAAACATCCTCTCAACATCCAATCTATCTGTGTCCTCTGGTCCTAGACTCTCCCACCATAGGAAACATCCTCTCCACATCCACTCTATCTGTGTCCTCTGATCCTAGACTCCCCCACTAAAGCAAACATCCTCTCCACATCCACTCTATCTGTGTCCTCTGGTCCCAGACTCCCCCACTCTAGGAAACATCCTCTCCACGTCCACTCTATCTGTGTCCTCTGGTCCTAGACTACCCCACCATAGGAAACATCCTCTCCACGTCCACTCTATCTGTGTCCTCTCGTCCCAGACTCCCCCACTATAGGAAACATCCTCTCCACGTCCACTCCATCTGTGTCCTCTGGTCCTAGACTCCCCCACCATAGGAAACATCCTCTCCATGTCCACTCTATCTGTGTCCTCTGGTCCTAGACTCCCCCACCATAGGAAACATCCTCTCCACGTCCACTCTATCTGTGTCCTCTCGTCCCAGACTCCCCCACTATAGGAAACATCCTCTCCACGTCCACTCCATCTGTGTCCTCTGGTCCTAGACTCCCCCACCATAGGAAACATCCTCTCCACGTCCAATCTATCTGTGTCCTCTGGTCCTAGACTCCCCCACCATAGGAAACATCCTCTCCACGTCCACTCTATCTGTGTCCTCTCGTCCCAGACTCCCCCACTATAGGAAACATCCTCTCCACGTCCACTCCATCTGTGTCCTCTGGTCCTAGACTCCCCCACCATAGGAAACATCCTCTCCACATCCACTCTAACTGTGTCCTCTGGTCCTAGACTCCCCCACTATAGGAAACATCCTCTCCACATCCACTCTATCTGTGTCCTCTGGTCCTAGACTCACCCACCATAGGAAACATCCTCTCCACATCCACTCTATCTGTGTCCTCTGATCCCAGTCTCCCCCACTATAGCAAACATCCTCTCCACATCCACTCTATCTGTGTCCTCTGGTCCCAGACTCCCCCACTATAGGAAACATCCTCTCCAGGTCCACTCTATCTGTGTCCTCTGGTCCCAGACTCCCCCACTATAGGAAACATCCTCTCCATGTCCACTCTATCTGTGTCCTCTAGTCCTAGACTCCCCCACCATAGGAAACATCCTCTCCACGTCCACTCTATCTGTGTCCTCTTGTCCCAGACTCCCCCACTATAGGAAACATCCTCTCCACGTCCACTCCATCTCTGTCCTCTGGTCCTAGACTCCCCCACCATAGGAAACATCCTCTCCATGTCCACTCTATCTGTGTCCTCTGGTCCTAGACTCCCCCACCATAGGAAACATCCTCTCCACGTCCACTCTATCTGTCTCCTCTGGTCCTAGACTCCCCCACCATAGGAAACATCCTCTCAACATCCAATCTATCTGTGTCCTCTGGTCCTAGACTCCCCCACTATAGGAAACATCCTCTCCACATCCACTCTATCCGTGTCCTCTGGTCCTAGACTCCCCCACCATAGGAGACATCCTCTCCACATCCACTCTATCTGAGTCCTCTGGTCCTAGACTCCCCCACTATAGGAAACATCCTCTCCACATCCACTCTATCTGTGTCCTCTGGTCCTAGACTCCCCCACTAAAGGAAACATCCTCTCCACATCCACTCTATCTGAGTCCTCTGGTCCTAGACTCCCCCACTATAGGAAACATCCTCTCCACATCCACTCTATCTGTGTCCTCTGGTCCTAGACTCCCCCACTAAAGGAAACATCCTCTCCACATCCACTCTATCTGTGTCCTCTGGTCCTAGACTCCCCCACTAAAGGAAACATCCTCTCTACATCCACTCTATCTGTGTCCTCTGGTCCTAGACTCCCCCACCATAGGAGACATCCTCTCTACATCCACTCTATCTGTGTCCTCTGGTCCCAGACTCCCCCACCATAGGAAACATCCTCTCTACATCCACTCTATCTGTGTCCTCTGGTCCTAGACTCCCCCACTATAGGAAACATCCTCTCCACATCCATTCTATCTGTGTCCTCTGGTCTTAGACTCGACCACTATAGGAAACATCCTCTCCACATCCACTCTAACTGTGTCCTCTGGTCCTAGACTCCCCCACTATAGGAAACATCCTCTCCACATCCACTCTATCTGAGTCCTCTGGTCCTAGACTCCCCCACTATAGGAAACATCCTCTCCACATCCACTCTATCTGTGTCCTCTGGTCCTAGACTCCCCCACTAAAGGAAACATCCTCTCCACATCCACTCTATCTGAGTCCTCTGGTCCTAGACTCCCCCACTATAGGAAACATCCTCTCCACATCCACTCTATCTGTGTCCTCTGGTCCTAGACTCCCCCACTAAAGGAAACATCCTCTCCACATCCACTCTATCTGTGTCCTCTGGTCCTAGACTCCCCCACTAAAGGAAACATCCTCTCTACATCCACTCTATCTGTGTCCTCTGGTCCTAGACTCCCCCACCATAGGAGACATCCTCTCTACATCCACTCTATCTGTGTCCTCTGGTCCCAGACTCCCCCACCATAGGAAACATCCTCTCTACATCCACTCTATCTGTGTCCTCTGGTCCTAGACTCCCCCACTATAGGAAACATCCTCTCCACATCCACTCTATCTGTGTCCTCTGGTCCTAGGCACTCCCACTACAGGAAACATCCTCTCCACATCCACTCTATCTGTGTCCTCTGGTCCTAGACTCCCCCAGTATAGGAAACATCCTCTCCACATCCATTCTATCTGTGTCCTCTGGTCTTAGACTCGACCACTATAGGAAACATCCTCTCCACATCCACTCTAACTGTGTCCTCTGGTCCTAGACTCCCTCGCTATAGGAAACATCCTCCCCACATCCACTCTATCTGTGTCCTCTGGTCCTAGACTCCCCCACTATAGGAAACATCCTCTCCACATCCACTCTATCTGTGTCCTCTGGTCGTAGACTCACCCACCATAGGAAACATCCTCTCCACATCCACTCTATCTGTGTCCTCTGATCCTAGACTCCCCCACTAAAGCAAACATCCTCTCCACATCCACTCTATCTGTGTCCTCTGGTCCCAGACTCCCCCACTCTAGGAAACATCCTCTCCACATCCACTCTATCTGTGTCCTCTGGTCCTAGACTCCCCCACCATAGGAAACATCCTCTCCACGTCCACTCTATCTGTCTCCTCTGGTCCTAGACTTCCCCACCATAGGAAACATCCTCTCAACATCCAATCTATCTGTGTCCTCTGGTCCTAGACTCACCCACCATAGGAAACATCCTCTCCACATCCACTCTATCTGTGTCCTCTGATCCTAGACTCCCCCACTAAAGCAAACATCCTCTCCACATCCACTCTATCTGTGTCCTCTGGTCCCAGACTCCCCCACTCTAGGAAACATCCTCTCCACGTCCACTCTATCTGTGTCCTCTGGTCCTAGACTCCCCCACCATAGGAAACATCCTCTCCACGTCCACTCTATCTGTGTCCTCTCGTCCCAGACTCCCCCACTATAGGAGACATCCTCTCTACATCCACTCTATCTGTGTCCTCTGGTCCTAGACTCCCCCACTATAGGAAACATCCTCTCCACGTCCACTCTATCTGTGTCCTCTGGTCCTAGACTCCCCCGCCATAGGAAACATCCTCTCCACGTCCACTCTATCTGTGTCCTCTGGTCCTAGACTCCCCCACCATAGGAAACATCCTCTCCACGTCCACTCTATCTGTGTCCTCTCGTCCCAGACTCCCTCACTATAGGAAACATCCTCTCCACATCCACTCTATCTGTGTCCTCTGGTCCTAGACTCCCTCACTATAGGAAACATCCTCTCCACATCCACACTATCTGTGTCCTCTGGTCCTAGACTCCCCCACCATAGGAAACATCCTCTGCACATCCAATCTAAAAAGGCCTTTCAACATTCAATAGCTTTCAATTAGGTCTCCCATCATTCTTCTCAATTCCAGCGGGCACAGGACCGGAGCCTTCAAGCGCTCCTCATATGACAAGCCTTTCAATTATTTTTTAGTGATCTCCTTTGAACTTTCTTCAATGCCAGTACATCCTTTCTTAGATAAGAGCCCCAAACTTCTCACAATACTCCCGGTGAGGCCTCACCAGGGCCTTATAAAGCTTCATCTTTACATCCTTGCTTTTATTTTCTAGTCTTCTTGAAATGAACCCTGCACAAGTGCTCTCAAGTTCTTTTGCAGCTCAGATTTTTGAATTTTCTCTTCATTTAGAAAATAATCCACCCTTTTACTTCTTCTACCAAAGTACATGACCCTACAATCCCGACACTGTATTCCATCTGCCATTTCTTTACCCATTCTCCTAATCTGTCTTAGTCCTTCTGTAGGCTCTTTACTTCCTCAACATTACCTGCCCTTCCACTGATCTTCATATCATCTGCAAACTTTCCAACAAAGCCTTTATATTGACATATAACGTAAAAAAGAATCGGTCCCAACGCAGACCCCTGTGGAACACCATTAGTGACCAGCAGCCAACCAGAAAATGCTCCCTCTATTCCCACTATTTGTCTTTAGCCAATCAGCCACTGACTCCCTCCCCGCCTGCACCCTCGCTCCCCGAGCCCCGCAACTGAGGCAAAACAAAGTACAGTCGCGCATTTCCAAAGTGTTTAAACTGGCAGCATTTCAAACCCAGAATATTTCAATACGTCACACAATAAACACGGCAATAAGTCGGTTTTGCCAAGAGATTGAAGAACTAGTCCTACTGAGCTACAGTAACAGGATGCTATTATTACAAGTCTCAGCTATCTTGGATTGGTGAGGCTAAGGGTCTGTCTGAAGCACTCGACTTACAGCGTATTTGCGAATTACAAGTATCTGTGGTACATGAAATTGAGGTAAATAGTTGATACGGGAACCGATTGGATTACAGGACGTTCAAAGCAGAGGACATTACAGCACAGTACAGGCTGTTCAGCCCATCACTGCATTCCAATCTCTTAACCTACTCCAAGATCAATCTAGCCCTCCCCTCCTACAGAGCCCTGCATTTTTCTCTCGTCCATGATCCTATCTAAGAGTCTCTTAAGGCACTGAAGAGACCTCACTTGCTGATCTGAGAATGGCTGTGCCGACACTGGAGAGGGTTCAAAGGAGGTTCACAAGAATGATTCCAGGATCTGAGGCCTGTATTCCCTGGAATTCTGAAAAATGAGGGGGGATCTCTTTGAAACCTATGGAATGTTGGAAGTCCTCAACAGAGTGGATGTGGAGAGGATGTTTCTGATAGCGGGAGAACCTAGCACCAGAAAACACAGCCTCAGAACAGAGAAATACCCTTTTGGGATGGAGGTGAGGAGAAATTTCTTTAGCCAGAGGGTGACAGGCAGCTGTGGAGGCCAAGTCATTGAAATATTTAAGGCAGAGATTGATGGGGTCTTGATTGGTCAGGGTATAAAGGGTTATTGGGGCTGAGAGACATGGAACAAAGATTATGAAATGGCAGAGTAGACTTGATGGGCCAAGTAGTCTATTTTGTTCCTATATCTTATGGCCTTAAGTATCCCTAATATATGCACCTTTGGGCGGCAGGGTGGAGAAACATCTCTACCAAAGGAGTTATAAGATGCTCCCTCCCTCCGCTAGCCTGCCGGTCACTCTTGGGCAAGGTGTAGCCCCTGCTTAGCCCCTGGTCAGGGTCACAGAAGCCACGGGAGCAGGTGGTGGATGGTTGTTTGAGCAGTCGGTGTAGATCACAAGTCCTGGTTATGTGACCACTGACACCAGGCAGACAGAAGAGTACTGATAATGGCTGGGGTTACAGACTGATTATTTCCTGCACAAATCAGAGTCAGAATCAGGTTTATGTGGCAGTAGCATAGTGCAAAGTTGTCAAACAATCACGATAAATAAAATACAAATACAAAGAGTGTCAGGCCCCAGGCCTGTAGAGGCAGGCTCCTCCCAGTCTCCACCCAGCTAATAGGAGTCACCTGCAGCCTATTTAAACCCAGCTCTCATCCATGTTCCTTAGTCGCCATAAGACATAGGAGCAGAATTAGGCCATTTGGCCCATCGAGTCTGCTCCGCCATTTCATCATGGCTGATCCATTTTCCCTTTCAGCCCCAATCTCCTGCCCTGAGTAATCAAAAATCGATCAACCTCTGCTGTAAATACACCCAACAACTTGGCCTCCACAGCCACCTGTGGCAATGAGTTCTACAGATTCACCACCTCCTTATCTCTGTTCTAAATGGATGTCCCTCTACTCTGAGGCTGTGTCCTCTGGTCTCAATAAACATACCGGCCTCAACCAGTTGCTCCCAGCTTTCAGGCACCATGTTGCCTTTTTGTGTTAAGTGTACTGTACTGTGGAAAAAGTCTCAGGCTCATTTACACAGCCAGGGTGCCTAAGACTTTTGCACAGAACTGTATTTGTCAACGTGGAGCAGAGAGCAAGTTTGTACATCTGCCAGGAGCAAATGGTGAGGATGGAGCACCACAGGAGGGGTGGGGCAGGTGGCAGAGAGGGAGTACCAGGGGAGGGGTGGGGCAGGTGGCAGAGAGGGAGTACCAGGGGAGGGGTGGGGCAGGTGGCAGAGAGGGAGTACCAGGGGAGGGGTGGGGCAGGTGGCAGAGAGGGAGTACCAGGGGAGGGGTGGGGCAGGTGGCAGAGAGGGAGTACCAGGGGAGGGGTGGGGCAGGTGGCAGAGAGGGAGTACCAGGGGAGGGGTGGGGCAGGTGGCAGAGAGGGAGTACCAGGGGAGGGGTGGGGCAGGTGGCAGAGAGGGAGTACCAGAGGAGGGGTGGGGCAGGTGGCAGAGAGGGAGTACTAGGGGAGGGGTGGGGCAGGTGGCAGAGAGGGAGTACCAGGGGAGGGGTGGGGCAGGTGGCAGAGAGGGAGTACCAGGGGAGGGGTGTGGGGCAGGTGGCAGAGAGGGAGTACCAGGGGAGCGGTGTGGGCAGGTGGCAGAGAGGGAGTACCAGGGGAGGGGTGTGGGGCAGGTGGCAGAGAGGGAGTACCAGGGGAGGGGTGGGGCAGGTGGCAGAGAGGGAGTACCAGGGGAGGGGTGTGGGGCAGGTGGCAGAGAGGGAGTACCAGGGGAGGGGTGTGGGGCAGGTGGCAGAGAGGGAGTACCAGGGGAGGGGTGGGGCAGGTGGCAGAGAGGGAGTACCAGAGGAGGGGTGGGGCAGGTGGCAGAGAGGGAGTACCAGGGGAGGGGTGTGGGGCAGGTGGCAGAGAGGGAGTACTAGGGGAGGGGTGGGGCAGGTGGCAGAGAGGGAGTACCAGGGGAGGGGTGTGGGGCAGGTGGCAGAGAGGGAGTACCAGGGGAGGGGTGTGGGGCAGGTGGCAGAGAAGGAGAGTCGGGGTGGGTGTGGGGTGGCGTAGGTGCAAACACACCCAGCCCTGAGACAACAGGCAAGGTCATTACAGAATGTCTCTCTGGTGCTTCCTGCTCCCTCCCCTCTCCCTTCCCCTTTTCCCAACAATGATTCCCCTCTCCCTGCCCCCTTCCCACTCTCAGTCCACAATAGAGACCCAGATCAGAATCAGGTTTATCATCACTCACATATGTTATGAAATTTGTTTGTGACAGCAGTACAGTACAATACATAAAATCACGACAGCACTGTGTAAGTGTCTTTGACGCTCTAGCTGTATATATATGTGCCTCAGACTTTTGCACAGCACTGTCGGTGATTTGGATGCACTCGATCAGTAAGTATGAAGATCACGAAAATCAGGTAGCAAAGAACGGTATGAAAGATTACAGGGAGATCTTTGTCAGCTGGGGACGAGGGTTGAGGAGTGAGTGGCAAGTGAATCTTATGACAGATACATATGAGGTGATGCATTTTGGAAAGTCAAACCAGGACTTACTGCTTATGACGAGTAGCAGGGTACAGGAGAGTGTAATGGAACAGAGGGATTTAACTGTGCGCAGTTCATTGAAAGTGGCATCATTGCTAGACAGGGAGGTGAGAATGGTGTTCATTATGCTGGCCTGCGTTGCTGGGGCACTGAGGACTGGAATTGGGCACACGTTGCAGATGTCTAAGTCATTGGTGAGGCCGCATTTGGAGTACAGTGTATTGTTTTGGTCCCCCCGATATAGGAAAGATGGGGTTAATCTGGAAAGAGTGCAGGAAGGGATGTGGCAGGACTAGATGACCTGAGTTATTGGGAGAGGTGGGCCAGGGTAGCTCTTCATTCCATGGAACACAGGGGAATAACTGGCTGCATCATGGTCTGGTATGAAACACCAAGCCATTGAATGGGAATTTCTACAACAGGTAGCGGATACAGCGCAGTACATCACGGGAAAAGCCCTTCCCCCACCATTGAGCACATCTACACTGTGTCACAGGAAAGCAGCACCCATCATCAGAAACCTCCACCACCCAGGT
>NC_082723.1:69242705-69267705 GCF_030144855.1 Hypanus sabinus | reverse complement strand
CAATGATTCAGGAACAGCTTCTTCCCCTCTGCCATCAGGGAGGAGGTACAGGAGCCTGAAGACACACACTCAATGATTCAGGAACAGCTTCTTCCCCTCTGCCATCAGGGAGGAGGTACAGGAGCCTGAAGACACACACTCAATGATTCAGGAACAGCTTCTTTCCCTCTGCCATCAGGGAGGAGGTACAGGAGCCTGAAGACACACTCTCAGTGATTCAGGAACAGCTTCTTCCCCTCTGCCATCGGGGAGGAGGTACAGGAGCCTGAAGACACACACTCAATGATTCAGGAACGGCTTCTTCCCCTCTGCCATCAGGGAGGAGGTACAGGAGCCTGAAGACACACACTCAATGATTCAGGAACAGCTTCTTCCCCTCTGCCATCAGGGAGGAGGTACAGGAGCCTGAAGACACACACTCAATGATTCAGGAACAGCTTCTTCCCCTCTGCCATCAGGGAGGAGGTACAGGAGCCTGAAGACACACACTCAATGATTCAGGAACAGCTTCTTTCCCTCTGCCATCAGGGAGGAGGTACAGGAGCCTGAAGACACACACTCAATGATTCAGGAACAGCTTCTTCCCCTCTGCCATCAGGGAGGAGGTACAGGAGCCTGAAGACACACACTCAGTGATTCAGGAACAGCTTCTTCCCCTCTGCCATCAGGGAGGAGGTACAGGAGCCTGAAGACACACACTCAATGATTCAGGAACAGCTTCTTTCCCTCTGCCATCAGGGAGGAGGTACAGGAGCCTGAAGACACACACTCAGCGATTCAGGAACAGCTTCTTCCCCTCTGCCATCAGGGAGGAGGTACAGGAGCCTGAAGACACACTCTCAGTGATTCAGGAACAGCTTCTTCCCCTCTGCCATCAGGGAGGAGGTACAGGAGCCTGAAGACACACACTCAATGATTCAGGAACAGCTTCTTCCCCTCTGCCATCAGGGAGGAGGTACAGGAGCCTGAAGACACACACTCAGCGACTCAGGAACAGCTTCTTCCCCTCTGCCATCAGGGAGGAGGTACAGGAGCCTGAAGACACACACTCAGCGACTCAGGAACAGCTTCTTCCCCTCTGCCATCAGGGAGGAGGTACAGGAGCCTGAAGACACACACTCAATGATTCAGGAACAGCTTCTTTCCCTCTGCCATCAGGGAGGAGGTACAGGAGCCTGAAGACACACACTCAGCGATTCAGGAACAGCTTCTTCCCCTCTGCCATCAGGGAGGAGGTACAGGAGCCTGAAGACACACTCTCAGTGATTCAGGAACAGCTTCTTCCCCTCTGACATCAGATTTCTGAATGGACATTGAACCCCTGAACACTAATACATTTTTTTCTCTATTTTTGCACTACTTATTTAACGTTTTAATATATTTTTATATATGTTCTGTTATTTATAGCTTTTATTATCATGTATTGCATTGTGCTGCTGCTGCAGAACAACAAATTTTATGACATATATCCGTGATATTATGCCGCAAGTTCTGTACGGAGTAAGAAACCATGTGCCAACTTCTCCAGCAAAAACTGCAAAGCCTTCCTTTATATTTATTTTTGATTTTTGTTACTGTTTACTTTTGGATTTGCCCAGTCTTATTTGCAAATTGGTTGCTTGTCAGACTTTGTGTGTAGTTTTTCATTAATTCTATTGTATTTCTTCATTCCACTGCGAATGCCCGCAGGGTAACAGATCTCAGGGTGATGTGTACAAACCTACTTTGACTTTGAACTTTGTATATTCTATGCCCCCACCACTTACATTTGTTTCCATTTTTGCACTGCTTGTTTTAGCATAACTATTTAATACACAGCACAGTTACTGATTCTGATTCTAATTGTGTGTTTTGTGCTGCATCAGATCTAGAGTAACAGTCAATTTGTTCTCATTTACACTTGTGTACTGGAAATGACATTTGAACAATCTGAATCAAACTGGTAAAATCCTTCTAAAAACTTCTCTCGCATGCCGTGGTAATTTTGAGCAGAGATCAGTAACAATAATTATGGACAACTTCAAAGAAAAGGGACGTATTCTGTAGCTCATTTATGTGTCAATTATTTTACCATTAACAGTAGAGGTAGTCTCAAGTAAATAAAGCATTTTAGAAAACCTTTTCAAAAATTATTAATACCGATAGTTGAAATGTAACATTCATTCATTTGTGCCAGGTCTGATGACATGGGTAATCATGCCCATGATTGTTCTTGGCAGTTGTTTCCACAGAAGTAGTTTGCCATTGCCTTCTTCTAGGCAGTGTCTTTACAAGACGGGTGACCCCAGTCGTTATCAATACTCCTCAGAGATTGCCTGCCTGGCATCGTTGGTCAGATAACCAGGACTTGTGATCTGTACCAGCTGCTCATACGACCGTCCACCACCTGCTCCCGTGGCTTCACGTGACCCTGATCGGAGGTGGGGGCGGGGGAAGCACCTGCTGCTCCCGTGGCTTCATGTGACCCTGATTGGGGGCTAAGCAGATGCTACACCTTGCCCCAGGGTGACCTGCAGACTAGCGGAGGGAAGGAGCACCTCTCACCTCCTTTGGTGGAGTTGCAACCATCCTGCTACTCAAGTTTGTTGATCAGAGTGTATTCAACAGCTTTATTCTGCATTCTGTTGTTGTTTTATCCTGTTCTACCTCGATCTGTATGAACAGTGTACAAGACAAGCTTCTCACTGTATCTCGGTACGTGACAATATTAAACCAATTCCAGTACCACCTCTCTACTCCCTCAGATAGAGGTAGAGTTCCCAAGACAGGGAATTCCTCCTCACTTCCCTCCCTACTATAAGACCATAAGACAGAGGAGCATAAGTAGGCCATTCAGCCCATCGAGTCTGTTCCACCATTCCATCATGGCTGATTAATTATCCATCTCAAGTCCATTCTGCTGCCTTCTTTCTGTAATATTTGACCTGGCTAGTCAAGAAACCATGAATCTCCCCTTTAAATATTTGGAGATACAGAATGGAATAAGCCCTTATTTGGAGATACAGAATGGAATAAGCCCTTCTGTCCCTTTGTACCTTACGGAGGAAGTGCGGTGCGGGTAGACTGAAGTGCAAGAGGCACGACGAGGTGATCAGGAGCTCGCTCGGTTTTACCACGTAGCGGGTCTGATAGCAGCAGGCGAGAAGCTGCCCCTAGCCCAGCTGTACATGCTTTCAGGCTTTTGTAACTTCTGTCCGATGGGGGGGGGCGCAAGAGAGAATGACTGGAGTGGGTGGGGTATTTATTTTACTTTGGGATATAATGAGCAGGCCCTTCTGGCCCTTTGGGCCTGCATCATTAAGTACCCATTTACTTAACCCTGGCCTAATCACAGGACACTTTACAATTCCCAGCTTCCTTTGCTCTTACCAGATCCACATTCTTGCTCTCGGCTCCATGTTGGCAAACGCAGTACTGTGCAAAAGTCTTACGCTCAAGACTGCCCAAAACTTTTGCACCATACCGTAACTCCGCCCTGGACAGTCCCGAACCCAGATTTGAAAGGAAGAGGGTTGAGAATGGGGCTAGCAACCCCCTCCCGTAGAAGCCCAGAGATACAGAGATGCCAACAGAAACTCTATCTGATCATCGCTCCGCAGACACCACTCCAGCTCAATGAGACATGCTGCCCAGCCGCCCCCGATTTAACCCTAGCCTAATCACAGGACTATTCACCTACCAACCGGTACGCCTTTGGACTGTGGGAGGAAACCGGAGCACCTGGAGGAAACCCATGCGGTCACCTGCCAACTTGATTACAGAGAACACAGAGTTGAACTCCACTCTCCGACACCCTGAGCTGCAGCAGAGTGGCATTAACCGCCCACTGCTGGAGTCTTACAGCAGCAGGACAGAGGCTGACCTTGAGCCTGGTGGCACGTGCTTTTGTATCCTCTGCCCGATGGGAGGGGAAGAAGAGAGAACACTGAGCTGGCAGGAGACCTTGACTTTGTTGGCTGTTTTTCTGAGGCCGTCTCCACTTCCCCACTCTGAGCCAGAGGTTCCCAGGAGGGAGCGGGGGGCTGTCTGGAACGTCTGCAATTTCAAAACCTCCCATTGTTCGGTTACATCATTTTCCTGCCAAGTTCTGATTCCGAGACGGGGGCAGATTTGCATTTGTGCCAGTCGACTGTTGAAATGGTGTGTATCCTTTCTTCAAGCTACCTGCTGCTAAGGTCAGTCTTTCCAAGATGCTTACCCATGGGTATTTACTCCACTTTCTCTGCCAGTTTCCCAGTACCCCATCCAGAAACATATTGCTGCAGCTACAAAGAAGGCACAACAGCGGTTAGGTTTCATTAGGAGTTTGAGGAGGTTGTAAATTTCTACAGATGCACCTTGGAGAGCATTCTGACAGACTGCATCACCGTCTGGTATTGTGGGGGGGGGGTGTGGTTAGGTGCCAATGGACAGTTGCAGAGTGTTGTAAACTCAGTCAGCTCCATCATGGACTCGAGCCTCCATCGTATCCAGCACACCTTCAAAACCTGATGCCTCAGAAAGGTGGAGTCCACCATCGAGGATCCCATCACCCAGGACATGCCCTCTTCTCATTGTTACCATCAGAGGGAGGTACAGAAGCCTGAAGACACACACTCAGTGATTCAGGAACAGCTTCTTCCCCTCTGCCATCAGGGAGGAGGTACAGGAGCCTGAAGACACACACTCAATGATTCAGGAACAGCTTCTTCCCCTCAGCCATCAGGGAGGAAGTACAGGAGCCTGAAGACACACACTCAATGATTCAAGAGCAGCTTCTTCCCCTCTGCCATCAGGGAGGAGGTACAGGAGCCTGAAGACACACACTCAGTGATTCAGGAACAGCTTCTTCCCCTCTGCCATCAGGGAGGAGGTACAGGAGCCTGAAGACACACACTCAATGATTCAGGAACAGCTTCTTCCCCTCTGCCATCTGATTTCTGAATGAACATTGAACCCACGAGCACTTCCTCATTGCAACACACACAAAATGCTGGTGGAACTCAGCAGGCCAGGCAGCATCTATAGGGAGAAGCACTGTCGATGTTTTGGGCCGAGACCCTTCATCAGGACTAACTCAGTGTATGTTTTCTTTTGCATTACCTATTTAATTTATTGTATGTATTTCTTACTGTAATTTATAGTTTTTTAAATTATTATGTACTGCTGCAAAAAGCAGCAGATTTCACGATGTTACACCTGATTCTGAACATGGGACAGGCCATGTAACCCACAGTCTCTGCCCTGACCACAGTACCAAAGTCATCTGCCTCCACATGATCTATCTCCCTCTGTTTCTTTGCCCGTTCACATGCATGCTCAAATACTTCTTAAACGCCAGTATCATATCTACTTCCCCGGCTGCCCTCCTTATTGTGCAGATTGAGTTTTCCCGCATGCACACAACTTCACTGTTGACGTTACTCACAACTGGGCTCTCAGAGTCACAGAACACTGCGTCACAGGAACAGGCCATTGCAATCATCACCATCGTCGTCGGGTGCCTTGGACTTCCACAGACAGTACTACTCCCGCAAAAGAATTCACACTTCACGGCATATGTGAGTGGTGATAAACCTGATTCTGATCTGGGTCTCTATTGTGGACTGAGAGTGGGGAGGGGGCAGGGAGAGGGGAATCAAGGTTGGGAAAGGGGAGGGGAGAGGGGGGAGAATGGGAAGCACCAGAGAGACATTCTGTAATGATCAATAGACCAATGACCTTGCCTGGCGTCTACACCGTAACACAGGTCTGTCCTGGCCCTCGTCCTCTGCTTCTGTTCCACACCCCTCCCGCTGGGCTCCAGCCTCACCATTGCCACTGTCCTTTGTTCCTGCCGGATTTACAAACTTCCTTTCTGCTCCATGTTGACAAATACAGTCCCGTGCAAAGATCTTAGGCACCCTCGCTATATATATGTGCCCAGGACTTTTGCACAGTACCAGAACTAACAGAATAAACAGACTGTCTTTCCCTTTTCATAGATGCCACCTGACCTGCTGAGTTCCTCCAGCATTTTGTGATTGCTCTGGATTTCCAGCATCTGCAGAGTCTCCGGTGTTCGTTATCTTTTTATAAAATTTATTATTTTTATGCATATGCTATTCTGTATAACTGTTGAAAGTGGTTGTTTCTTGTTGCATGTTGTGCCTCATCGTGGAGAAACACACACACACCATCTGGATCTGAAGACAGCTTTGAGAGTGATGTGCCCTTCGAGTTCTCTCTGGTCCTCGTCTTCTGCCTGACCATCAGCCCATTCCTGCTTTGCCACCTCTCTCTTGGTCTACAGATCACAGTACCAATAAGGCATGGGAACAAAATTAGTCCATTCGGCCCATCAAGTCTATTCTTCCATTCCATCATGATTGATTTATTAACCTTCTCAACCCCATTCTCCTCCCTGTAACCAGAAGACCATAAGATATAGGAGGAGAATGAAGCCATTCGGCCCATCGAGTCTGCTCTCTCCTGCTTTCTCTCCATATTCCCTGATGTCCTGACCAATTAACAATCTATCGACTTCTTGGGGTTTCCAGTGACGTCATTGTCGAGAATGGCAGCTTAAGTCACTAGCTCCTCCGGAAAAATGTGTATTAAGCCCCATTAACCCGTCAAATATAGTATTTTTCGAAAAATATTTGGACTGAAAAGAGGGGCAAGAATGGGGAACGGAGCCTGCGTCCGAGAGGAGTGCAGCGAGCGGCTCTCCGCCCCGACCGCGTGCGAGTGAGGCGGCTACTGGGCCTCGTCCAGGCGAAGCGGCGAATATCTTCGAAATCCTGAAAGAAATAATGGAGGTCCAGAAAGAAATAAAGCAGCAGCTCCGGGATATTAAGGCAGAGCTCGCCAGCGTCGATCAAAAAATAGCGGTGGCAGAGACTCGAATCGAGAAGGTGGAAGATCGCGTTCAAAACGTGGAACAGATACTGAATAAGACAATAAAAATATTACATCACCAAGAAGGTAAACTGCTTGACCTGGAGGGAAGATCACGGCGGAAAAATATCAGAATCTACAACGTTCCCGAAGGAGCAGAGGGCTCGTCTATGACGGAGTTTGTCGAAAAGTTACTACGGGACGCGCTGGATATTCCCTCGGTTATGAAGCTGGAAGTCGAAAGAGCCCACCGTGCGGTCGTCCCGAAACCTACCCAGGATAGAAAGCCACGCTCAATAATAATTAAATTCCTGCAGTATAGCACCAAGGCGGAGATTCTACGAAGGGCCTGGGGTAAGAAGAGAGTGTTTTTCGATGATAAATTAATATATTTCGACCAAGATTACCCCCCCCCTCCCCGCGGTCCTGCAGAAACGCAAAGGATACTCCAAAGTAAAGCGAGTATTAAAGCAAAATAAGATTAAATTTCAAATTCCGTACCCTGCTAAACTTCGAGTGTTTTATGACAACGGGACGCGGTTGTACCAGACAGCGGAAGAGGCGACTACAGACATGAAGGCCAGAGGGTTGCCCGTCAGCATGACCAAAACGAGGGAAAGCCTGGCTGAGGAATTGTCCCACTCGGCCTGGGAAATAGTGCGAGAAACGAGAAGGCAGGAGACGGGAGGAGGCCGAGAGAAACATATCAGGAAGAGACCAGGAGTTTCCCAAAGACAGTCCTCACCCCCTTCAGAAGAACCATAAGGTCTGGCTAACTTTAAAAATGTTGAGAAACTAAACAGAAGCAAAAGTACACGGTGATATACACATCATTTTCTCACTTACTCCTTTTTCCCCACCAAAATGAGAATATATATGTGCATATATGTGTATGTGTGCATATATGTGTATGTGTGTAATGTGTGTGTATATATATATATATGTATGTGTGTGTGTGTATATATATGTACGCATATGTATGTATTTGTGTGTGTTTGTATATATAGGAGTACACAGGGAAATATTTTCTGTATAATGGATTTGTTCACTGACTTTTATGAATACCGCAATGGGGGCCCTCAACTCACAAGTAGGAGGGGTTATCCTCCACAGCTAGACATTTCCTCTAGCTCAACGCAGGGTCATTTGCTAGAGACCTCAGAATCACACATTCGTTGCCATTTTTGTTATTATTTGAGTTTCTTGAGTAGGTCAATTAAGTTTTATTCTAATTTCAATGATACATTGACAGATAAATACAGATGGCTAAGGACAAGGTAAAATTCATTTCTTTTAATGTCAATGGGCTATTAAATCCAATCAAATGTAAGAGAATTTTATCCAAAATGAAAAAAAGAACAAGCCCATGTTATATATTTACAGGAAACTCATTTAAGTGATAATGAGCATAAAAAACTAAAGAGAATGGGCTTCAATAATCTGTTTTTCTCCTCATATAAATCAGGGCATAGGAGAGGAGTTGCTATTCTTATCTCAAGTAAGCTAAATTTTGAAAAAGTATTCGAAATGGGAGATAAAGAGGGGGAATATAGTAAGGGGGAATATAGATGGCAATTCAGTTACTCTATTGAATATATACGCACCCCAGGAAGTGATATTGGTTTCTTTCAGAAAATTACTGATATTATGGTAACAGAAACAGAAGGTCTCCTGATATGTGGGGGAGACTTAACTTTACAATTACAACCAAACTTAGACTCTTCCAATAGAAAAACCTATGAAACAAAATCTTTACATAAGAAAGTTAATACACTTTTTGAGGATGTTGGTTTAATTGATATATGGAGGGACCTTTTCCCCAACAGAAGGGATTAAACTCATTATTCTGCTCCCCATTCTGTATATACAAGAATAGACTATTTCATAACATTTGGAAAAGGCAAAGACAAAATAAACACCTGTGGAATTGGGACAATAGATGTAAGTGACCAAGCACCTATATATTTATCTGTTGATTTTGACCTACAACCAAAGAATACTATTTGGAAACTAAATTCAAGTCTACTCAATGATCTGTGCTTTAAGGAAAAAATTAAAAAAGAAATTGGTCTCTACTCAGAATTTAATGATAATGGAGAGGTTTCTCCTCCCATTTTATGGGATACTCTGAAGGCTGTCTTAAGAGGGAAAATTATAGCGATATCTTCATATAAGAAAAAAATAAGGAATAAAACATTAGAGGAATTACAAAATAGACTGAAGGAACTAAAGAAAAAATACAAATTGCATTTGGCACAGGATACATTAGGGGAAATTAAAAGAATTAGGAATGAAATAAATAATTTGGCTGCACAAGAACTCAGGAAAAACTTAATGTTTCTGAAACAGAGACATTATGAAAGTGAATCGAAATCTATGAAAATACTGGCTTGGAAACTGAAAAAAAAGATAGAAGAAAATACAATTCATAGAATTAGGGCCCCAAGAACAAAAATGATAAAAAGTAAGCTAAGTGAAATTCAAGAAGCTTTTGAAGTGTTTTACAAATCGCTATATTCCAAAGTTCCAGGGGGAAGCACAACCCAAATTGACACCTTCTTGAATTCTCTAGAGTTACCCACTTTAAGTGAAGAACAAAATAGAAGGATGACTGCTGACATAACTGAAGTTGGATGAAAAGCTGCAATTAGTAGGTTTAAATTAAGCAAGTCACCAGGATCAGATGGGTATACGGCAGAGTGATACAAACAATTTAAAAATGAGTTAATTCCTGTTTTACTCCCCCCACTGAACTGGGCTCTAAAAAAGGCACAAATGCCACCCAGTTGGAAGGAAGGGATAATCTCAGCTATACTGAAAGAAGTCAAGGATAAAATGGAATGCGGGTCATTTAGACCAATATCCGTCCTTAATGTAGATTATAGGTTATTTACCTCCATCATGGCCAAACGATTAGAGGAGTTTCTACCCATACTGATATGTAATGATCAGACAGGTTTTATATGACAACGCCAGACTCAAGACAATATACGAAGGACACTTCACATTATGGATCATATACAAGAAAATAAAATCGAAGCAATAGTGGATGCTGAAAAAGCATTTGATTCAGTTAATTGGAATTTTCTTTACAGAGTTTTACATAGATTTGGTTTCCAAGACATATTTATTAAAACTATACAGACACTATATGACAATCCTACTGCTAGGATTAAAATCAATGGATATTTATCAAATAGTCTTACCCTAGAAAGGGGCACAAGACAGGGTTGTGCATGGTCACCACTACTCTTCGCGTTATATCTGGAACCATTAGCTCAATACATCAGACACAATGAAGATATCAGGGGAATTACTATTAAAGGGACAGAGCATAAATTGGCTTGTTATGCGGATGACATTTTGATCTATCTAGGGCAACCAATATACTCTTTACCTAAATTGATGCAATCTTTTGAACAATATGGTCAATTATCAGGATACAAGATCAACTTAGATAAAACCCAATTACTTTCATATTACTATAGCCCACCAAGAGAAATTGAAAGTCAATACCCCTGGGCATGGCACACAGAGTCTTTCAAATATTTGGGCATCATTATGTCAAAAGATTTGGCAAAATTATCAGAATGTAATTATCAGCCTTTATATAAAAAAATTAAGGAAGATGTGGCAAGATGGAGCCTGATTCCTTTTCTCAGTCTCAGTTCAAGGTTGAGTCTATTAAAATGAATATACTGCCCAGACTGTTACCTCTCTTTCAGACCCTACCAATAGAGATTAATCAAAATCAATTCAATGAATGGAACAAGATGCTATCAAGGTATATTTGGCAGGGTAAAAGGCCTAGAGTTCATCTCAAAACTTTGCATTTAGCAAAGGAAAAGGGGGGGATGGGGCTTGCCTTCTCTTAGAGATTATTATTTTGCAGCACAGTTGAGAGCTGTGATATGTTGGTGCAACCCATCATATGACGCTCAATGGAAAAACATTGAGGAGTGGGTACTTCCCATCCCCATACAAGCAATTTTGACTGATAACAACCTGCAAAGATACATAAATACTACTGATAACCCATGGATGAAATTGACTCTTAAAATATGGAAAACCACTATAAAAGAATATAGAGGGAGATATTGCAATTCTTAAATGGTGTGCATATGACTCTGATTTTACACCAAATAAATGGGATGCTAGATTTAAGGACTGGACAGCTAAAGGAATAACAGTTCTTTGCAATGTAATGAAAGAAGGAAGACTGTTCAGTTTTGAAATGCTTAAAGAGAAACACTTATTAGAAAAACAAGATTTTTATCGGTATTTACAGAAGCGACAATATGTTAATAAGACGTTAAAAAATGTAACCAAGGTAAGTACATGCTTGATAGAGCTATTTAGAAAAGCATATAATTCAGATAATGGTAGTAGAATCATTTCAAGCTTGTATAAGGGGTTGTCAAATCTTAAAACACATTCGACTTCATACATTAAAACAAAATGGGAGAAGGAAGGAGGGATAATTATATCTGAGGAAGAATGGACAGTAATATGGAGGTATCTATGGAAGTGTACCAGTTCACAGAAATGGAGGGAGTTTGGATGGAAAAACTAGATAAGATATTTTATTACACCCTCTCAGAAATCCCATTATGATAGTAACCTCCCTGTTTGCTGGAGAAATTGTGGAAATAAAAATGAAAATCATTATCATATTTTCTGGGAATGCCCCGGTATCAAAAACTATTGGAGGGAGATACACAATGCCCAACAAGACATCTTTAAATGTGAAATACCCTTGGAGAGTAAGACCATATATTTTGGATATATACCTCAAGAATGGTTGAAAAGAGATAAATATTTAATGAATATATTGTTGGTGGCTGGTAAATAGACACTTACTAGGAAATGGTTATCACAGGAGAGCCCAACTTTAAATACATGGATGAAAATTACAATGGACATTTACAAAATGGAGACGATAACAGCATCTGTTAATCATAAACTAGAACAATTTGATTCCTACTGGGAAAAATAGTTTAACTACATAATGCCTCATAGGCCTGATTTTATTCTCACAAATCAATGAATCTGTTGTAAAAAAAAAGATCACTCCCTACTTGTACATAGTTCTTTCCTTTTGCTTGATTTTTCTTTCCACTCTTTTCTATAAGTGTATACCCCAGATAAATACTTTGTGGAGATTTGTGATATATATGATTATATGATGTATATGTACAATGTCTGAAATACATCTTATGGAAATGTTTGATGAACTTCAATAAAAAAATAAATTACAAAAAAAAATCTATCGACTTCTGTCTTAAATACACCCAGTGACTCGGCCTCCACAGCTCCCTGTGGCAACAAATTCCACAGATTCCCCACCCTCTGACTAAGAAATTCCTCCTCACCTCTGTGTACAAGAAGTGGAGGGCTATGTGTGAGGGAGGAGTTAGACTGATCTTGAGGTAGGGTTAAAGTTCAGTACATTGTGGGCCACAGGGCCTTCATTGTCCTATACTACTGTAGGTTCTACCTTCTTCTCTCCATAGTCCTATCCGACCTGTTGAGTATTTCCAGCCGACTAGGTTTGGATTTCAGACTTCAGGAGTTCCTCCTCATCTCCATTCTGAATGGTCAACCCTTTTTCCAGGGATTCCCAAACTATTTTATGCCATGGACCAATACCATTAAGCGAGGGGTCTGTGGTCTGCAGGTTGGGAGCCCCTGCTTTTCTGAGGCTGAGCACTCTGGTCCTAGACTCACCCACTATCGGAAACATCCTCTGCACATCCACTCTATCTGAGTCCTCTGGTCTGATATTCCCCCACCATAGGAAACATCCTCTCCACATCCACTCTATCTGTGTCCTCTGGACCTAGACTCCCCCACTATAGGAAACATCCTCTCCACATCCACTCTATCTGTGTCCTCTGGTCCTAGACTCACCCACTATAGGAAACATCCTCCACATCCACTCTATCTGTGTCCTCTGGTCCTAGACTCACCCACTATAGGAAACATCCTCTCCACATCCACTCTATCTGTGTCCTCTGGTCCTAGACTCCCCCACCACAGGAAACATCCTCTCCACATCCACTCTATCTGTGTCCTCTGGTCCTAGACTCTCCCACCATAGGAAACATCCTCTCCACATCCACTCTATCTGTGTCCTCTGGTCCTAGACTCCCCCACTATAAGAAACATCCTCTCCACATCCACTCTATCTGTGTCCTCTGGTCCTAGACTCCCCCATCACAGGAAACATCCTCTCCACATCCACTCTATCTGTGTCCTCTGGTCCTAGACTCCCCCACCACGGGAAACATCCTCTCCACATCCACTCTATCTGTGCCCTCTGGTCCTAGACTCCCCCAACACGGGAAACATCCTCTCCACATCCACTCTATCTGTGTCCTCTGGTCCTAGACTCCCCCACCATAGGAAGCATCCTCTCCACATCCACTCTATCTGTGTCCTCTGGTCCTAGTCTCCCCCACTATAGGAAGCATCCTCTCCACATCCACTCTATCTGTGTCCTCTGATCCTAGCCTCCCCCACCCTGGGAAACATCTTCTCCACATCCACTCTATCTGTGTCCTCTGGTCCTAGACTCCCCCACTATAGGAAACATCCTCTCCACATCCACTCTATCTGTGTCCTCTGGTCCTAGACTCCCCCACCACAGGAAACATCCTCTCCACATCCACTCTATCTGTGTCCTCTGGTCCTAGACTCCCTCACTATAGGAAACATCCTCTCCACATCCACTCTATCTGTGTCCTCTGGTCCTGGACTCACCCACTATAGGAAACATCCTCTCCACATCCACTCTATCTGTGTTCTCTGGTCCTAGACTCCCCCACTATAGGAAACATCCTCTCCACATCCACTCTATCTGTGTCCTCTGGTCCTAGACTCGACCACTGTAGGAAACATCCTCTCCACATCCACTCTATCTGTGTCCACTGGTCCTAGACTCCCCTACCATAGAAAACATCCTCTCCACATCCACTCTATCTGTGTCCTCTGGTCCTAGACTCCCCCACTATAGGAAGCATCCTCTCCACATCCACTCTATCTGTGTCCTCTGATCCTAGCCTCCCCCACCCTGGGAAACATCTTCTCCACTTCCACTCTATCTGTGTCCTCTGGTCCTAGACTCCCCCACTATAGGAAACATCCTCTCCACATCCACTCTATCTGTGTCCTCTGGTCCTAGACTCCCCCACCACAGGAAACATCCTCTCCACATCCACTCTATCTGTGTCCTCTGGTCCTAGACTCCCTCACTATAGGAAACATCGTCTCCACATCCACTCTATCTGTGTCCTCTGTTCCTAGACACCCCCACCATGGGAAACATCCTCTCCACATCCACTCTATCTGTGTCCTCTGATCCTAGCCTCCCCCACCCTGGGAAACATCCTCTCCACATCCACTCTATCTGTGTCCTCTGGTCCTGGACTCCCCCACTATAGGAAACATCCTCTCCACATCCACTCTATCTGTGTCCTCTGGTCCTAGACTCCCCCACTATAGGAAACATCCTCTCCACATCCACTCTATCTGTGTCCTCTGGTCCTAGACTCGACCACTGTAGGAAACATCCTCTCCACATCCACTCTATCTGTGTCCTCTGGTCCTAGACTCCCCTACCATAGAAAACATCCTCTCCACATCCACTCTATCTGTGTCCTCTGGTCCTAGACTCCCCCACTATAGGAAACATCCTCTCCACACCCACTCTATCTGTGTCCTCTGGTCCTAGACTCCCCCACTATAGGAAACATCCTCTCCACATCCACTCTATCTGTGTCCTCTGGTCCTAGACTCTCCCACCATAGGAAACATCCTCTCCACATCCACTCTATCTGTGTCCTCTGGTCCTAGACTCCCCCACTATAAGAAACATCCTCTCCACATCCACTCTATCTGTGTCCTCTGGTCCTAGACTCCCCCACCACAGGAAACATCCTCTCCACATCCACTCTATCTGTGTCCTCTGGTCCTAGACTCCCCCACCACGGGAAACATCCTCTCCACATCCACTCTATCTGTGCCCTCTGGTCCTAGACTCCCCCAACACGGGAAACATCCTCTCCACATCCACTCTATCTGTGTCCTCTGGTCCTAGACTCCCCCACCATAGGAAGCATCCTCTCCACATCCACTCTATCTGTGTCCTCTGGTCCTAGTCTCCCCCACTATAGGAAGCATCCTCTCCACATCCACTCTATCTGTGTCCTCTGATCCTAGCCTCCCCCACTATAGGAAACATCTTCTCCACATCCACTCTATCTGTGTCCGCTGGTCCTAGACTCCCCCACTATAGGAAATATCCTCTCCACATCCAAAGCTAGCCTTTTCAGAATTTGATAGGCTTCAAGGAGATCTCCCCTCATTCTTCTAAACTCCAGCAAGTACAGGCCCTGAGCCACTAAACACACCTTGTGTGTTAACCCTTTCATTCCCAGAAAGAAAGGGGGGGAGGAGACTTCTCTAACTTCCGTTAATGCCCCTCCTCCCCTTCTTACCCCATCCCTGACATATTTAGTTGTTTGCCTGTTCTCCATCTCCCTCTGGTGCTGCCCCCCCTCCTTTCTTTCTTCTGAGGCCTCCCGTCCCATGATCCTTTCCCTTCTCCAGCCCTGTATCACTTTAGCCAATCACCTTTCCAGCTCTTAGCTTCATTCCACCCCCTCCGGTCTTCTCCTATCATTTCACATTTCTCCCTCCCCCGACTACTTTCAAATCTCTTACTATCTCTCCTTTCGGTTAGTCCTGACGAAGGGTCTCAGCCCGAAACGTCGACAGTGCTTCTCCTTATAGATGCTGACTGGCCTGCTGCATTCCACCAGCATTTTGTGTGTGTTGTTGTCAAAGTCTGAAGTTGCCGAGTTCTATTTTTTTAACAATCGTGCAAAGATTTACTTCAATGCAAAAGACATATCTATGAGTTACAATATAATTACTGAATTCAAACTAAAATACCATTACTAGCATTTATAATAGACTTAATTCCATGGGTTGTGGGGGAATGAGTCACTGTTGTTGGAAATTCCCCATTGTACCCAATGATCACTCTCCTTCTCTAAGACGCCCTGCCCCAGCCCGGACCCATGATGGTCAGCTTGGCCAGGCCCAGGAGCAAGCCTATCCTTGCGTGACCCTCCTCTTACTTTACTGGGTGCCCATAAACCAAGAGCATGGGGCTGAAAAGCAGCCAGAACACGAAGAACAGAACTTTCTGGTTTCTCCGGCATTTTGTGTGTTATTCCAGTAAGGACACTTCAGGCTGTCAAATGTGTGACAGCACTGCCCCCTACAGGCCTACCTGCAAACGACAACCCCGGCAAACAGAAGCGGGGTTACTATCACTGACATAACTGATTCAGCTTTCATATCACTGGGATATGTCGCAAATTATAGCGTCTTTGCGGTAGCAGTACAATGCAATACATAATAATAGAAAAAAACCATGAATTACAGTAATATATATATTTAAATTAAATAATTAGTGCAAAATTAAAAAAGAAGTAGTGAGGTGGTGTTCATGGGTTCAATGTCCATTAAGAAATCAGATGGCAGAGAGGCAGAAGCTGTTCCTGAATCATTGAGTGTGTGTCTTCAGGCTCCTGTACCTCCTCCCTGATGGCAGAGGGGAAGAAGCTGTTCCTGAATCACTGAGTGTGTGTCTTCAGGCTCCTGTACCTCCTCCCTGATGGCAGAGGGGAAGAAGCTGTTCCTGAATCATTGAGTGTGTGTCTTCAGGCTCCTGTACCTCCTCCCTGATGGCAGAGAGGCAGAAGCTGTTCCTGAATCATTGAGTGTGTGTCTTCAGGCTCCTGTATCTCCTCCCTGATGGCAGAGGGGAAGAAGCTGTTCCTGAATCGTTGAGTGTGTGTCTTCAGGCTCCTGTACCTCCTCCCTGATGGCAGAGGGGAAGAAGCTGTTCCTGAATCACTGAGTGTGTGTCTGCAGGCTCCTGTACCTCCTCCCTGATGGCAGAGGGGAAGAAGCTGTTCCAGAAACACTGAGTGTGTGTCTTCAGGCTCCTGTACCTCCTCCCTGATGGACGTGGGGAAGAAGCTGTTCCTGAATCGTTGAGTGTGTGTCTTCCGGTTTCTGTACCTCCTCCCTGATGGCAGAGGGGAAGAAGCTGTTCCTGAATCGCTGAGTGTGTGTCTTCAGGCTCCTGTACCTCCTCCCTGATGACAGAGGGGAAGAAGCTGTTCATGAATCGCTGAGTGTGTGTGTTCAGGCTCCTGTACCAAGCTGTTCCTGAATCGCTGAGTGTGTGTCTTCAGGCTCCTGTACCTCCTCCCTGACGGTAGCAATGAGAAGAGGGAATGTCCTGGGTGATGGGGGTCCTTAATGATGGACGCCGCCTTTTTGAGGCTCCACTCCTTGATGATGTCCTGGATTCTATGGAGGCCAGTGCCCATGATGGAGCTGATTAAGTTTACAACTCTCTGCAGCTTATTTCTATCCTGTGCAGTAGACACCACCCCCCCACCCCCACCACCACCACCATCACAGACACAATACCAGACGGTGATGCGGCCAGCTCTCCACAGTACAGCTGTAGAAATTTGTGAGTGCCTTTGGTGACAGTCCGAATCCCCTCAAACTCCACTGTCATGCCCTCTATGTAACTGCTTCGTTACCTTCAGTCCAGGACAAATCCTCAGAGATACTGACACTGGGGAACTTGAAATTGCTCACTCTCTCCACGTCTGAAACATGCTGTTTTGTACAGTGCAGGACATAAACATTTCTATCTGTTACAAGGTTCTGTACGTGGTTTCAGTACCCATTCAGAATTCTGATGGCGGAGGAGAAGGAACTGTTCCTGAATCGTTGAGTGTGTGTCTTCAGGCTCCTGTACCTCCTCCCTGATGGCGGAGGAGAAGGAACTGTTCCTGAATCGCTGAGTGTGTGTCTTCAGGCTCCTGTACCTCCTCCCTGATGGCAGAGGGGAAGAAGCTGTTCCTGAATCGTTGAGTGTGTGTCTTCAGGCTCCTGTACCTCCTCCCTGATGGCAGAGGGGAAGAAGCTGTTCCTGAATCACTGAGTGTGTGTCTTCAGGCTCCTGTACCTCCTCCCTGATGGCGGAGGGGAAGAAGCTGTTCCTGAATCACTGAGTGTGTGTCTTCAGGCTCCTGTACCTCCTCCCTGATGGCAGAGGGGAAGAAGCTGTTCCTGAATCACTGAGAGTGTGTCTTCAGGCTCCTGTACCTCCTCCCTGATGGTAGCAGTGAGAGGAGGGTGTGTGTGTGTTTACTGTGGGCTTCACACAAGCTGGGAATTTCATTGCACCCCGCTGTATGTAACAATGCAACAGTTGAAGCACAGGGGTCTGCGGATGCTGGAATTCCAGAGCAACGCTCACAAAATGCTGGAGGAACTCAGCTTCATCTATGGCAATGAATAAACAGTCGACGTTCAGGACTGGAATGGAAGGGGAGGGGAAGGAGGCTGGCTGCAAGGAGATAGGTGAAGTCAGGTGCCAGAGAAGAAGGAATCTGATAGGAGAGTGGACCCTGGGAGAAAGGCAAGGAGGAGGGGACCCAGGGGAGGCGACATGCAGGCGGGAAGAGGTCAAAGGTCAGAGTGGGGATTAGAAGAAGCCGGGGGGAGGGAATTGTTTTTAACCAGAAGGAGAAATCGATGTTCATGCCATCAGGTTGGAGGCTGCCCAGACAGAATATAAGGTGCTGTTCCTCCACCCTGAGGGTGACCTCATCTTCACACAAGAGGAGGCCGTGAACAGACACATCAGAATGGGAATGGGAATGAGAATTTGGCCACTGGGAAGTAGTTGATCTGTCTGTGGCCACCAAGGTAGCGTAGTGGTTCAATTCTGACGTCATCTGTACATCCTTCCTGTGGGACGTTCAGGTTTTGTCCAGATGCTCCGGTTTCCTCCCACAGTCCAAAGAGGTACTGGTTACTAGACTAATTGGTCATTGTAGCTTGCCCCGTGACTAGGCAGGGGTTAAATAGAGGTTTGCTGGGCAGTGCAGCTCTGGGCAGAAGGTCTGCTTCGTGCTGCATCTCAATCAATCAATCAGTCAGTCAATAATTAAACCATTTAGAAGGCAGGAAATATCGATAGCTGCTTGCTCAAGAAAAGATTATCCAATCATAAATCACTTTGCTGTATGTGGGAGCTTGCTGTGTACTCACAGTCACCTACAGTTCTTATCCTACAACCATCAAACCGGTGTGGATAACTTCACTCAGCACAACTCTGAACTGAGCCTAGGGTCCCACACCACCAGGTTCAGGGACAGTTATTACCCCTCAACCATCAGGCTCCTGAACCAGTGTGGATAACTTCACTCAGCACAACTCTGAACTGAGCCTGGGATCCCACACCATCAGGTTCAGGTAGTTATTATTCTACAACCATCAGGCTCCTGAACCAGTGTGGATAACTTCACTCAGCACAACTCTGAACTGAGCCTAGGGTCCCACACCAGCAAGTTCAGGTAGTTATTATTCTACAACCATCAGGCTTCGGCCAGAGAAAGCAAAACAAAAGAAATGCTCTTGGCTTTAAAGTTATTTTTTTCCCCTTCTTTATATCTGCTCAGCGAAGACGGTAGACAGTGCAATCTCCTCTTGCAGGATGTGGGAAGGCAGGGAGATCTCCAGTGTCCCTGACGACTACAACTGCCAGAAGCGCATCCGGCTGCAGCTTCTAACCATCTGCGTTAAGGAGCTGGAGCTGGAACTGGATGAACTGGCTCATTCAGGAGGCTGAGAGGGTGATAGACAGGACATATAGTGAGGTAGTTACATCCAAGGTGCAGGACACAGGAAACTGGGTGACAGTCAGGAAGGGGAAAGGGGTTAAGGAGCCAGTGCATCTCCCTCAACAACAGGTACATCGCTTTGGTGGAGGGGGGTGGTGGTGACCTAGCAGAGGGCAGTCATAGTGGTCAAGTCTCTGGCACTGAGTCTGCCTCTGACTCAGAAAGAGAGGGAGCAATGGTGATTGGGAATTAGTTAGTCAGGGGAACGGATAGGAGGTTCTGTGGCTGAGAATGAGATTTGCAGATGATATGTTGCCTCCTAGGTGCCAGGGTCTGAGATATCTCTGATCGAGTCCTCAGTGGGAGGGTGATCAGCCAGAAATCGTGGTCCATGTAGGTACCAATGACACGGGTAGGACGAGTGATGAGGTTCTGTGTAGGGAGTTCAGGAAGTTAAAGGGCATGGCTCCAGGATTGTGACCTTAGTCACCCGGGCCGTGAGCTAGCGAGGCCAGGACTAGGAAGGTCATGTGGCCTAGGAGCCGGTGTAGGAGGGAGGCCATAAAAGTTTCGGATCTTTGGGCTCTCTCCAGGGAAGGCTGGACCTCTACAGCAGGGACGGTTTGCACCTGAACTGGATGGGGACCAATATTCTAGCAGGATGAGTTGCAACATAAAAGGCAGACAAAATAGAAAGGGACCGAATGTGTTATGATTGAATGTGCGCAGGACGGAATAAATCAGATGAACTTGCAGCACAGTTGCAGATTGGCAGGTACGATTTTCTAGACACCACTGAATCGTGGCTGAAAGAAGATTATCGCTGGGAATTTAATGTCCAAGGATACACATCGTATGGAAAGGACAGGCGGGACGGCTTTGCTCTGTTTGTTAAAGTGAAATCAAATCATTAGAAAGAGGTGACAAAGGGTCGGAAGGTGTTGAATCATTGTGGAGAGAGCTAAAAGGACCCTGATGGGAGTTGTGCACAGACCCCCAGACAGTAGTAAGGACATGGTCTACAGATTACAACGGGAGATAGAAAATGCACGCCAAAAGGGCAATGTTACAATAGTCATGGGGAACTTCAATATGCAGTAGATTGGGAGGATCAGGTTGGTGCTGGATTCCAGGAGGGGGAATTTCTAGAGGGCCAATGAGATGCTTGTTAGAGCAGCTCGTGGTTGAAGTCAAGTCAAGTCGCTTTTTATTGTCATTTCGACCACAGCTGCTGGTACAGTACACAGTAAAAATGAGACAATGTTTTTCAGGACCATGGTGCTACATGACACAGTACAAAAACTAGACTGAACTATGTAATAAAAAAAAACACAGAGAAAGCTACACGAGACTACAGACCTACACTGGACTGCATAAAGTGCACAAAACAGTGCAGGCATTACAATAAATAATTTTTTAAATCAAAATATACTTTATTCAAAAATAAAATTAGGTACAATAAACCATTCAGTGACTCTCAGTCCTTTACAAATGTTTCCATTACAGTCTTTACATTCCCACACTCTGTTATTCCATATTTACATACAGTGGTTTAGGGGTATACACCCCGCCACCCACCCCTCAACTCCCACGGGAGAAGGACCCCAGACTGTGGTCCTTCCCCACCGGGCCCTTGCGGTGGCTGCACCGAGTTTGAGTGCGTCCCTCAGCACGGACTCCTGCAGCCGAGAATGTGCCAGTCGGCAGCATTCCCCCACGGACATCTCCGTGTGCTGGTAGACCACCAAGTTTCGGGCTGACCAAAGAGCGTCTTTCACCGAGTTGATGATCTGCCAGCAGCACCGGATGTTGGTCTCCATGTGCGTCCCCGGGAACAGCCCGTAGATCAGAGAGTCCTCTGTTACGCAGCTGCTGGGGATAAACCTCGACACTGTCCCTTCCATCCTCCTCCACACCTTCTCCGCGAACCCACAGTGTGCAAAGAGGTTGGTCACCGACTCCTCCTCACTGCAGTCCTCCCGTGGGCAGAGGGGTGTGGAGACGACGTTCCGGGCATACAGGAGGGATCGGACTGGGAGGGCCCCTCTCACCGCCAGCCAGGCGAGGTCTTGGTGCCTGTTGGTGAGGTCTGGCGATGAGGCATTTTGCCAGATGAACTGGACGGTCTGCTCAGGGAACCACCCCACTGTGTCCATCATGTCCTTCTCCTGCAGTGTCTGCAGGACCTTACATGCTGACCACTGCCTGATGGCCCTGTGGTCAAAGGCGTTGACCTGAATGAACTTCTCTACGAAGGACAGGTATGGCGGCAACGACCAGCTGACAGGGGTGTTGCGCGGTAAAGGGGCCAGACCCATCCTTTGTAGCCAGGACGACGGGTAGAATCTGGGCACATGGTGGTACTCTGTGCCCACGTACCTGGGATCCACACACAACCTGATGCAGCCACACATGAAGCTGGCCATCAGGATGAGGGTGACATTGGGGACGTTTCTGCCCCCGTTGTCCAGGGACTTATGCATGGTGGTCCATCTGACCCACTCCATCTTGGATCCCCAGACAAATCTGAAGATGGTTCAGGTGATTTCCGAGCTGAAGGAGCAGGGGACTGGCCACACCTGCGCCAAGTACAGCAGCCCTGAGAGCACCTCACACCTGATGACCAGGTTCTTGCCCGCTATCGATAGGGAGCGCCCTCCCCACAGCCCCAGTTTATGTTTCACCTTGGCAGTCCGCTCCTGCCAGTTCTTGTTGCACGCCTCGGCCCCTCCAAACCAGATCCCCAACACCTTCACGTGATCAGCCCTGATGGTGAAGGGGACGCTGGATCGGTCCGGCCAGTTGCCAAAGAGCAGGGCTTCGCTCTTCATGCGGTTGACCCTGGTCCCCGACGCCTGCTCGAACTGTTTGCAGATGCTGATCAGCCTGCAAACTGACCTCAGATCAGAGCAGAAGAGTCTAGGACCAGAGGACATGGCCTCAGAATAGAGGGACGTCCATTTAGAACAGAGACGAGGGGAATTTTTTTAGGCAGAGTGTGGGTGAATCTGTGGAACTCGTTGCCACAGGGGGCTGTGGAGGACAAGTCATTGGGTGCATTTAAGGCAGAGGTTGATAGATTCATGATTGGTCAGAGCATGAAGGGATCTGGGGAGAAGGCAGGAGATTGGGGCTGAGAGGAAAATTAGTTCAGCCATGATGAAATGGTAGAGCAGACTCGATAGGCCAAATGGCCTAATTCTTCTTCTATATCTTATGGTCTTATGGACTTCTTGTGGCTAGTTGATTTCCATGTAGTCTCGTGGATAGTTTCCTCCCTGATTTGGAGTTTCTGATTTTATTTCACATCTTCTTTTCCCAGGTCTCTATTCTTTTTCAGGGTGATTGGGGTCCTGTCGGAGTCAGCTGCAGCTCAAACTACAGTTCCCTGCCAGTGGCTTCTCGGACTGGCCAGACGGCCTGGCGTTTCAATAGCTCAAGGGGTCTCGGTGGGCGAGTCTAAGACCAGAGGACACAGCCTCCGAATAGAAGAGTGCCCTCTTAGAATGGAAGACGTGCATCTTCGGGGTGCTGCCAATATCCCAGACTGAAACGTCGTGGGAGACTGAAGCTATGAGACAGCAAGGGGGTGTGCACTGTCGGGAGAAGGCCTGTACTTTAGCAATCCTCTCGTTTTCTGTCTTTAATGTTGAGTGAGAGCCTGTGGGTCCTCGAGTCGGGGAAGTGACGCAGAAGGTTGTAACGGTAGTCTTTTGCTGGACTCTAAATCATGGTCTCTTCGGATGCTCGTGTGGTGATGGGAGGGGGTCAGTGATATTGCCGGGGCAAGTGAGGGAGGGGCAAGGTTGATGCCTTTGCTGTTGCTTGTACGTGGGCTTTGTGGTTCTGCCATCGCTGTCGTTCATTCTTCGTGTCTGATGGATGTCTGTGAAGAGCGAGCGTTTCGGGTTGCTCTGATAGGAAGTTGAAACACTGAACCATCGATCCACCGAGCCGCTTGTTGTGCTCGCTGTGAACTCTGGCCAAGCTCTGCTCCCTGGGGCTGTCTCCCCGAATCACTTCACAGCCTCTGTCATTTCCCACGGTGTTGCAGAAACTTCACATATACTTTATTTAAAGTAACTCTGGCTTTCCCACACATTAAAGGCATTTGGAAAGCCTGCAAGCTGTTTGTGGATATAGCATTAGGGTGAGGAGGTCACAAAGGATCACTTGCACCGGAGGTCATGCCTAGGCCAATATTTGTGCTTTTTCTGGATGGTGGTGTGGAGATACGTCTCTACCAAAGGAGGTGAGAGGTGCTCCTTCCCTCCGCTAGCCTGCGGATCACCCTTGGGCAAGGTGTAACACCTGCTTAGTCCCCCGGTCAGGGTCACATGTGACCCCACGGGAGCAGGTGGTGGATGGTCGTATGAGCAGCCGGTGCAGTTCACAAGTCCAGGTCATGTGACCACTGACACCAGGCAGACAATCTCTGAAGAGTATTGATAATGGCTGGGGTCACCCGTCTTGTAAAGACACTGCCCAGAAGAAGGCATTGGCAAACCATTTCTGTAGAAAAAATTGCCAAAAACAATCATTGTCATGGACACCCCTCTTTTCTGAGGCTGTGACCTCTGGTCCTAGACTCCCCCACCATAGGAAACATCCTCTCCACATCCACTCTATCTGTGTCCTCTGGTCCTAGACTCCCCCACTATAGGAAACATCCTCTCCACATCCACTCTATCTGTGTCCTCTGGTCCTAGACTCCCCCACCATAGGAAACATCCTCTCCACATCCACTCTATCTGTGTCCTCTGGTCCTAGACTCCCCCACTATAGGAAACATCCTCTCCACATCCACTCTATCTGTGTCCTCTGGTCCTAGACTCCCCCACCATAGGAAACATCCTCTCCACATCCACTCTATCTGTGTCCTCTGGTCCTAGACTCCCCCACCATAGGAAACATCCTCTCCACATCCACTCTATCTGTGTCCTCTGGTCCTAGACTCCCCCACCATAGGAAACATCCTCTCCACATCCACTCTATCTGTGTCCTCTGGTCCTAGACTCCCCCACTATAGGAAACACCATAGATTTTATGCACATCTAATGTGCAAAAGAAGATAAATAGTGCAACCATTAATTTAATAAATAAATAATACTGAGAATACGAATTGTAGGGTCCATGAAAATGAACTTATGAGTTGTGGAGCCTATTCAGTGTTGAAGTTGGGTGATTTTTCCACCACTGGTTGAGGGGTAATAACTGTTCCTGAACCCAGTGGTGTGGGTCCTGAGGCTCCTGGACCTCCTTCCTGATGGCAGCAGTGAGAAGAGAGCAAGGCCTGGGTGGCGGGGTCCCTGCTGATGGATGCTGCTTTCCTGTGATGGTGTTTTTGTGCTCAGTGGTGAGGAGGGCTTTCCCTGGGATGGACTGGGCCTTTGGCAACACTTCCAGTTCTAAATGGA